>NC_048447.1:10108390-10408390 GCF_004353265.1 Vitis riparia | reverse complement strand
GCCAAATAAATTTTATTGATGTGCAGAGGAATCATCGACGAAGTGAAAAAACAAGGGAAAAAAATAAATGTGGTGAAAATTTAACAGGTACGTGAGGTACGTCTTCGCCACTTGCGGTGAGGAAGGACCAGTGCAGAAGGTCCACATTTTGGAGCCAGGGGCGAGTCGGTTTAAATTTCAATTTCTAACGGGGTTTTGGAAATCAGATCGAACGGTGCAAAATAAGAATCCTGACGTGGTCCCACGTCATGATTGGTCAAACAACGCCGCCTCGTTAAACGTGCGGTCAACCTGATTCCCCCTGCGGGTCCACGAATGCATCGATATCTGGTTCACATGTATGGTAATGATGCACTCTCACGCAGCATATTGGGATGGGACCACGGAAAGTTCTGAACCGCGATCTGCTCATCCGACGGATGGTATATATTGTCAAGAAATCGAGCGGCTGGGAAGATCGAGACTGGTACCATAGTGTGAACTAAACATCATAGAAACCCCCGATATAGATGAGGTTGTTGTGCCGCCACGCAGCTTTCTTACGTGTACAATTGTGACTATAAGACTGTAATCCAGATATCCGCGACCCAAACCCAATTCGTCTTAAATGAAACGTGTCGGAGATCGAAATATATCCTATGCAACAGATTTATGCAATTTAAAATAAAATAATAATAATATATTTATAGAATTTGGCTTGAGGTGGATTCAGGTCACAGTTGTCCGCATAGTCCCATGCGCACGCGTGACAGGCCAGCGAATGGCAGGGGCCCAAGGGAAGCAAACAAAGGGAACGTATATTCTGTGCAGCGGCTCAAGTGGAAATTGTGGAATGACCAAATCCAAGGGGTCGGTGGACAGTATCTTCAAGGCTTACCATATTCTAACTCCATGTTCACCAATATGATTGTTTTTGTTGTTATTTTCTAATAAAATCAATGCTTTGGGGTCCCACCCATTCAAAGTATAAGTGACCATGCATCCCACTATTGTTCCCGTGCGCCACCACCCCTCCATGTTTATTTTGTCGTCTGCTTGTTGAATTCGCCATGAACAACATCTTCTCGTGAAACTGGCTTTGCAAATTGAAAGGGATTTAAGGTAGGGTTTGTCTAGTGGGCTTGCTTTGATTTGTGACGGGGGAGAGTTTTGTGCACGTCATTCTGCTTCTCCATGTGGATTAGATTCTAAAATCTTGTCTTGTTTAATGTTTTGTCAGTGTTTAATTGGAAGATGTCATCGTCACTCGGATTAATGAAGCAGACAAATCATAGACATTAGGAATTTAGAGTGACATTATTATAACCTTAATAGCAAAAATATAATATTATTAAAGATAGAAAAAAAATACAACAAGGGAAAGATATTGAAAGATTTTTCTTCTTTATTTTATAATCAAGTAAAATTAAGAACAAAAGAGCACTAAGAAAATTGTGATTCACGTTTTTAGGTTTAAGATTTGCCTCCAAGTAAGAATGCTAAACTGTGATTTTGTCTCTTGAGTGGAAATTAAGGCTATGTTTGGTTCCAGAAAGTACAAAGGAAAGAAAAAAAAATGCTAAGGAAAATGATTTTCTCATATTTGGTTGTCTTATGAAAAATATCAAAGAAAATCAAATATAATTAAAACTAATTAAAAACTTATATATTTTTAAATTATTTAATCTTTATATTGATGAGTTAAAATAAATAAAATGAGTTTGAAGTAACAAAAAAAATAATTTATCTAACTTTTAATCTATTTTTTTATTTTCCTTCACTTTTTCTTTCCTTCTCCTTTTCTTTTGTATTTTCTTTCCCTCGCATTTTCCCTCAAATTTTTCGGAAACCAAACATAGCCTAAATGTATCTGGTTTCTTATTCATATTGTTTTAGACTATAGTAGTGCACGTGTGAATAGATGTTAGTTGATTAGCGGTGGGGTGGATGATGTGTCGGCAATCACAAACGGCGCTCACATTGGTCTTTTGTCCGAGAGAGTGGATGTGGACCAAACAAGGTTTGGAATATATATATTAGTGGTTTGCTGCAGCCCATAGCTGTTATCCTGCGTGTTCAATTATCAACCAACTGTCTGCTTCATGATAAGAAAGGACCATTATCATAATTGATTGGATAAAGATTTGAAATTTTCTTAAAGCAGTGCATGCAATTTGATCTAATAATCCAATAAATCATCAACTAGTCTCCTTGCCTGCATTGGATTTTGACACTTTCAGTATGGGAGAGGGGCTTAACAATAATGATAATTTCAACAAAAACAAAACTGCAACAATAATAATAAATTAATTAATTGCATCTTACACTACCAAAATAAATACCCAATACCAAATTAAGTACCCCTAAACATGTGACTTGGAGTCACTCAAAGTACGACCAGTTGTAATTGCACAAAGTTTACAAAAAAAATAAAATTTGCAACACCATGTGAAGGTTGCATCATGAGCAGTGACGCTCGTCCAAGCTATATAAACACAAAGACCCAAAGTAAAGGATAAGATGAATAGAATAAGAAAAAAAAAAGTTTTTTCTCTCTCTTTAGCATCCACCAAATCTCTTAACATCTTTGATTATTTTTCTTTTTTATTTAAATAAAATTTATATTTTAAATCCATATTTAAAGTTTATATTTATTTTTCACTCATGTGCAAACCCCAACTCTATTTCCTCATTTTCCTAGCTTTCTTTTTATTTCCTTGCACTTTATCTCCTTCCTTGATTTTTTTTTCCTTATATATATATCATATTGCTAGCATTCATAAGTGGAAGCATGCCTTGTCATGGTTGGCAGGAGCGTTTAGTCACACCATTGCCAATAAACGATGATTGATGGTCACATCATGGCATTCCACTGGTCATAGTGCCCATTAATACCATGCCATGATAGCCTCTCTCTCTCCCTTATTTGATTTGTTTTACGGTTGAAGAAGAAGACGAGATTGAGAAAAAAAAAAAAAAAGGGGGGGGAAGAAGGAGGGGAGCTAGGGTTAAGATGGGTGAAAAGAGAAAAAAGAAGGGTACAATATTGCCCATTCACATTATTTATTTATTTATTTTTAAATCGATGAATGTGAACAGAAGTATATGATGTATTTAAAACTTCCCTAATAATAATAATAATAATAATAATAATAATATGGAAGTAGATCACCTCAATGAAAAAAATTCTCAGAGTGTTAGGATAATTATTTCACACCAATCACTTTAATAATTTAAATAAAAATAAAATTAAGTTAAAAATACCCAAAAACAAAAATAGAAACAAAAAACCAATTTTTTTTTTAAAGTTATTCCCCTTAATAAAATTCATAGCTTGTTTATCTTATGTTTCTATTTCAATATTTTTTTCATTTAATATAAACACACTATTTTTATGTTAAAATATTTTAACAATTAAAAATATAAATAAGGATCATTTTTTTTAAAGTTATATATTTCCATAGGTTATGTTTAATTTCTAGAAAACATCGACAAAAGAAAAAGAATGTTAAGAAAAATGATTTTTTATATATATATTTGGTTATCTTGTGGAAAATATTAAAGAAAATTAAATATAATTAAAAATAGTTAAAAACTTATGTATTTTTAAATTATTTAATATTTATTTTGATGAGTTAAAATAAATGAAATGGGTTTAAAGTAACAAATAAAATTAATTTATTGACTTAAATTTATTTTTTATTTTCTTTTATTTTCCTTTCTATTTTCTTTTTTTAACATTTTCTCTCAAATTTTCCGAAATCCAAACATAGTCTTAATAAATTTATAGTTTATTTATGTTATGTTTTTATTTTAATATATTTTTCTTTAAGATAAACATGTTAATTTTTATTCTTGTCATTTTTAAGATTTAATTCATTTTATATTGTCATTAGCTTAGCCCTTTTTTTTTTTTTTTCCTTTTTCTTATACATAAAAAATGATTTTGTAATTTTTATTTTATTTTATTTTATTTTAGTGATAGGGTTTTCATAATTTTAATATTTCTTGAATACTTTACTTTATGAAAATGTAACATTGATTTCTATTAATATACAACATGTGGACTTTCATATTGGACACCAATCATGTTAATAAAGATGTATACTTGAATATAAGAAATTTAGAAGCTGTACATTGAATGTAGAAAATAGAGAATGATATATGACATGTAATAAAGCTACTAATATAATATGGGATTATGTTGAGTATTCAAAGTTAAGATGTGTACAACTTGAAGTGTTATACTAGTCAATTAACAGGAACCCAAAGAAAAATAATTAGAAAAGTATAATTAATGATTGTATCAAAAAGGAAAAATAACGAAGAAAATAAAAAATATGTATTTTTGTTCAAAAGAGGATATTGGACTAACTTTTGTTATTGAATCTTTGATATCTTTCACTCAACATAATACTTTATTAGTTAATAAATAAATAAATTGAATTAAGAAAAAAAAAAAAAAGAGAAATAAGAATAAAAAAAGATATATAGATAATCACATAATGATGGTGGTAAATGGTAAACCAATTTTTTTAATAATTTTATTTTTTTAGTTTTAGTTTTTCTATTTTATTTTATTTTTATATTTTATTAGTAATAGAACTATGAATTTTAAGCCTAAATCAGAATTCTCTACCATTTTTTATTTTTATCATTTTTTTCATGTTTTATTATAAAGAGGGTGATAATTTTGAATAGTAATCAACATCTATTATCATTTTGATTGATTTTTTTTTTTTTACTTTTTTAATTTCCTTTTTTCTTATAATTATATATTTTATTATCACGAATCTTAATTTTCAAATTTTGAATTTATTTGTTCAAACAACAAAAAAAAATTTCAATTTCAAAATCAAAATTTGAAAGTAAAACTTGTTATCTTGCAAAAATTTGTGTAGAATCCAAAATTTTAACATCTTTTTGTAAAATATCTTTTACATATTTGCAATTAATTTTTTTAAAATATTATTTATCAAATAGCTTTGAAATTTTTAAATACACAAAACTATTGGTAAAACTTTTTTATTGTTGAATAATTTACCTATGCACCCAACTAGATCCCTGAATGACATTTAAATATACACACTTGAATATTATATATTAATTTTAACATGTCTCCATAACTTATGTTAGATGCATTTAATTCTATAATGAATAATGCATAAGGATGTGAGATGTTGCTGCATGATAAATGTTTGACCCTTTGTTTAGTTTCTTAGGCCAGCTTTGTCTGTGACTCAGTCTATGAAAATGCATTTTTACTAAGCCTTTTGTATAAAGGTATATAAATGATTCTTAAATCTTTGAAGCAATCAAAAACATGATTTAAATAGCCTAAAAATCTTTATAATTGTTTTTTATTTTGATTTCATAAAAAATTTGTTGACAAATTCTATTGATCTTTGAATAGATTTTGTCATTCCTTGATAAATTTCATTACCTAAAAATCTAATTTTTGTTTGAAACAATTCATATTTTGAGTCGAGCATGTCATCCCATCTTCTTTGATAAAATTGAAAAACTTTTTTAAATGTATGAAATGTTTTTCTAATGACTCATAAAATATTAAAACACCACCAATGTAAATAATAATGAATTTGAAATAAGAATTGAAGGGTTATAAAAACTGTCTAAATTATCATTTATCTGTTTAAAATGAAAAGATAAAGCATTTAAAGCTTCCAACTTTTGAATATCACTTTTTGCATTCCATAGGTTATCTAAAATGCATTTTTGTGATTTGTCTAAACCTTCTATATCTTTATGAATTCGAAATGACATATTATTTTTAGGAAATACTGGAAGAGTATATTTCCCAAACTTAATATGCTCCATCTGTAGAGAAAATTCAGAATTTAGTACCTCTTTTGAAACATAAATAAGATATCTAATGAGTTTATCTTCAATATACCAAATTTGAAAATATATTGAATTGATAAGGGGCAAATGATTATGAATAAGAATATTTAAATGACGTTTTGGATTTTTTGAAATCAAATTTATTGACTTATATGAGCATGAACAAATACCATCACAATCTTTTTTATCATCTTATTCTTCTTCTTGACTCGACTCTTCATTTGATATTTCTTGTGTTATCAATATTTGATTATCTTCTTTTGATTCATAATTTTCACTTGATTCTTCATTTTCTTTATCAATTATTAATCCTATCATTAAAATTTTTAGTTTATCACTTATTTATAATGAATTGATCTTATTTTCCAATTGACAATCTTTTGAATAATGACCTACTTTTCCACATTTATAACATATAGGTGTTTTCTTTTTTAAAATTGATTTATTTGAAGATTTTGATTTATTAGGAGTAAATTTTACAAACTTCTTTTGGAATTTTGACTCTGTTGAGGGTTTTTTTCCCTTTTATATTATTTTGTTTAATTTTTCTTTTTGAAGGGGCAACTATTGTATCATAACCATAATATGAACAAAATTTTCCTAATTCTTTTTTACTATCTTGTTTTTCTTTTTTCATTTAAGTCTTTAATTTGAGATCTGTACAAAGAGCTAAACCTTCATTATTGATAAAAGTAATTAATTCTCCATATGTTAATGACTCATAAGGAATTTTACCATTATGAATATTTCTTATTCTTTGTATAACTTTTTCTACAAATAAAGTGGGTAAACCTGATATAAATTTTTTTTTCCAATAATGACTTCCACGATCATGTCTTGACATAACTTTGACTAAAAACATGTCTTTATACCACTTAAAATCTTGAAGTTTTTGACATCTAAGATTGTTAAGGATTTCAGAAGTTCTTTCTTAAAAGTAGACTGGATCTTGATTATTATCTTTTTTGCATTTAATATATATTATCTATCATTTTGACTCAAATAATGATCCCAGCAACCTTGAAGCAAACCAATGAATCCTATGACCAAGACACCGACAACATGAAAGTCAGAATTACTAGTCTTGATTCTATAAGCATTAGCAACCATCATCATTTCATGAAGCAAATTAATTATTTGATGTTCACTCATTCCATCTATATTCCATTCATAAAAACTACTACCATCGTAATTAGAAGCTAATTGATAATTTCTTTTTTCTATTTGGACATTAGGAAAAGAGGGTTTTGCATAATAATTTTTTCTAGTTACAAAATTATTAGAAATTGCATTGACTGTTGCAGGGGTTTTTACTATTGAATCAAGAGACACTTTGAATTGTTCTTCTATTTTATTGAATCCTGATTTTCCTTTTGTTATAGTTTGAATTTGATTCTTATTTTGATTAATACCATTAATACTGAGTTTATCTAATCTAAGTTGTATTTCTTTTAACATTGTTTCTGTTGGTGTTGCTAATTGAATATTTGATTTTGCAGCATTTATAGGAATAATGAAAGGTTGATCTAGAGACTTAGAAGATGATGATGATGATGAGGATGATAAAGTTGAAGAAACTTTTGAAGAAAATTTGATTTTGATGTTTCTCCTATCCTCCCTCCCGAGGCAGAAGAAAACAAAAATTGAGAAATTTTTGTTTTTTGTTGATTTAAATATTGAAGAAAATGATTTGTATAATTTAATTGTTGTTGAACTTGTCTAATACCTTTGTAAATTATGAGACTTTGTTCATATTTAGTTCTTGGAATTTTAAAGGGTGATGCAGAAATTGAATTATTATCAAAATTAAATTGATGATTAGTTAAGGGTGGTTGTGAACCTAATTCTAAGGTTATTGTTAAAATTCTTTTTTGAATATTTTATGAGTGTTTTATTGCTAATTGATGTCCTTCTTCATTCCTTAAAGTTATAATTTGTTTTCTTTGTTTTTTAAGTTTGAAAAACCAATAATAATAAAAAAAGGAATAGTGATTTTATTTTGATTCATATATTTTTCATATTGTTTTCTTAATGCATTTCTAGCTTGAGGAGGAAGTGTTTGAAAATAAGCTCTTTTAGTATTATTATAAGGGGCAAAATAAAATGATTTTATCTATTCTACATTAGGAGTAAAATGAGTCTTTTTATAATTTTTCTTATAAATAATGTTAACTTGATTAGGAAACATATTAGAATGAGTAGAAGACACAGGAGGAGATTCATGTTGTTGATATACAGGAATAAGAATTTTTGGAGTAAAATTAACACTATTTAGGCTAGCATTTGAAGTGGAAGGTCTTGTAGATATAAAATCTTGATTAAATGAATATCTAGAAGTTGTACTAAATTCTATTTGAATAGTGCCATCTGTGTGTTGTATAATTTTTGAAGGAATTGTTAAAGGTTTAATAGGTTTTGGATGAGTTAAATCTTTTAATTCCCATTGACTTCCTTGAGTAATTTCATTCCATTTTAATTTTTTAGGAACAAAAGCTTGAGTATTATTAGGATTATATTGTAATAATAATGTTTCATCTTTTACATATTGACATATGGCTCTAGGATTTAATTGAGTAGTCATGACTTTATAATATATCCTATAAATTATTGCTATAGTTTGAGCTTTTTCTACAAAATTCATATTTTTGGTTTTAATATTTAAAATTTAACTTGAAAGAATACTAGGATTATTTATGTTCATGGAAAAGTTTGGAAAACAATTAAAATAAACAAGACCATTGACAAGGTTTGTATCGATCATACTAAGGATAGAATCAGTAAATTGTATGGACCTAGCGTCTCTTAGACAGGCAAACACAAGAATATCTAAACCTAAACAAAATAAAGGTTTTATGACAAGTTGAACTAATCTTATATGAATATAATTAAATTTCTTCCTATGATGATTAATAGTGCTTTGACTCAATAATTGAAGACTTTCTAAATTTTGATTAAGAGATATAGTTTTTTCTTCAGTTTTTATTGAATAATTTTGATTAAATTCAAAATTTCCTTGTTGATATATTGTATTAATTTTCATGTGAGGAATTGACCAATTATGTAGTTGACTTTCTATTTGAGTTATATTTATTTCTTGACTATTAATTATATTTTGAGTAAGTGATGTGTGTGCAAAATTACCTGATGAAGATGCAAAACTATCATTAGACCTAAGAGATCTGGAAGAACTAGCTCTACTTAATCTCCTTGTAATATTACTCATTGTCACAGAAAATAATCACAATTTTATCCTTAATCAATTCAAATAATTTCTTGAATAGGGACTACCACAAGCGGATCAACACGGGACTTACGCTCATTCTGCTCTTCAAACACCGCTATCTTAGGCTGACCAAGCCGTTCACATGAAATTTGATCCGAACTAAATCATGACTAAATCAATGATTAATTATTGTTCCAACTCGTAACACCACTCGGTTCTCAAGTAGAACATGGCTTTGATACCATTTGCACCCAGGACATATAACAGTTCATGCACGCAATAACTAATTCTGTCTAACAAACTCCAAACATAAAAACTGAAATAATTACTGTCTAATTTTGTCTAACTTATTGTAGAAATTTAATCATAAAAACACATTCTATTCATAATGACCAAAAGAAATAGTAAAAGTAATTTTGTATTTATATTGTTCTCTAATTTGCACTTGCCATAATCCTAATTTTATATCAAAATTTCAGTCAGTTTTTGTATTATGAAGTCTTTTGAGTAACTCTGGTTTATTTGGTATCAGAAATCTAATCGATTGTAATACTTTGTTTAAGTGTTTGTGATTAATAACTAATCTAGGTGGATCTCTTTCTAGTCCAACAACATTTTGAACATAAAAAGTGGTACAACTCTCTAGAGATTTTAAAAGACGAATCAATTTCTTCTTAATAATGAATCAATTTCTTGTTTATAATATTCTAAAAAATTTCATTCATTAATTTGTATTGACCTAACTTTAGTAGGTATTTTTGACTTCTTAAAGTTTTGAATATATGGTAGACTAACTTCATATTTTTTTCTTTTCCAAAATGCATTTAGAAAATCAAAACAAATTTCCTTTCAAAAAATATCTTAAATTTCTTTTATTTTCTTTTGAACCTTTTCTTCTAAAAGTTGTTCCTCTATTTTCTTATATTGAATTTCTTTTGACAAAAAGTTTATGTGAGCTTGTTTCTTTTGGATTAAATTCATCTTTTTAGATATTGAATCACTTTGTACCTAATGCATTTCTCTTTTTAGATAATGGGTATAAAAAGGGAAAAAAGATTGAGACCATATTTCCTAGTGTTATTGTCTTGATACCTTCTTGACTTACTTGAAAATGATAAAGTATTATAATAAAAGGAATTCCTAAAATTAAGAGTTTAGTTATGTTTTGGCCTATGATAAATTGAGTTCTAAAACAATATTTATTTTAACATATATAAGCATTTTGAAGTTTGTATTCAATTACAAGTTTACTATTGTTTACAGAGTAAAGTTTTTCACCTATTTTTTCATAATATTAAGTTGGTACTAGACCTTCTTGTATGCAATTCGTATCTACTCTTGAATTTTCTACAACTATCATTTTTAATTCAAAATCTTCAATTATTGATTTTACTTTTGTATTCTATCTTTTAAAATTTATTTAATTATTGAATTAATGAATTTTTCTAAAGGTATTTGAGTATTTGAGATTATTATTCTTGGATCTTGACTAGTGGAAGTTTCTTCTTTTGATTCAATTAGATTTTTAATTTGTTCATTTTCTTATTTTATTTGAGTTATTTCCCTTTTTATTTCTTGTATTTTAATTTGTAAGTCTTGAATTTTTTGAACCTTTTGAATCCATTAAATATTTCATCCATAGTGTATTGGCTAGGTATACTTTCTTGAAGTTTATTTGTATTTTTTAATAAGAATTAAATCTTTTAAGTTTTATAATATTATATTTTTGCTTCATAATCATCTATTTTATCTATGACATAAAAGAATATTTATTTATTTACTTTTGAAAAGATCATGTTTATTATTTTGATTAGATTCTCTAATTATTGTTTTATTTTTTTTTTCTAAAATTTGTATTTGAATATCTTTTGTTTCTATAGCTTCTCTTTGTTATTGTTTGGTTTTTTATTTTTATTTATTTTCCTAGTGATTTTGTTTTTTACATGTTTTAGTTTACTTTTTTTCATTTGTTTTAACTATTTATTTTTGTTTCAATAATTTGTTGTTTTGCTTGTTTAGTTTCAATTTTTGTTTCTTCTGTCTCTCCTACCATTCTTGGGGTGAAATGAAACAAATTTTGAAAAAAAAATTATTTCTTTTTTTATTAGAATTTGATTATTCTTGATTAATATTTGAATTTTGTTGATTGAGAAGTCTATTATTTGGATTACTTAGTGAATTTTGTATTTTTAATTATGTTGTTAATCTTATAATTCTTTTAAGAGGTTTCCTAAATTTGAAAAACCAATGGAAAAACGAAATTGCAATTTGGATTTGTTGCATATAGTTTTCGTATTATTTTCTTAAAGCATTTCTAATTTAAAGTTTGATGACTTTGAAGTAATTTTATTTTGCATCATTATAAGGAGAAAAATAATCAAGTTCAATAAAAGCATTGTCAAAAGTGAAAGGAGTTTTCCTATAATTATATTTTTGATATTATATATATGAAATTCATGATAATTTGAATGAGTAAAATATTTTGAATAGGATTCTATTTAAAAAATAGGAATTTTTTGACTAAACAATTTGATTTTTTTTTGACAAATTATACAATTGAGTTTCTATTTGAATTAATTATAAGTATAATTTTAATTCTGTAATGGAATCTTGAGTGAACAATGAATCAAGATCTATGATATTTTGGCTAGTAGTAAATGTGTATCTAATGTAGAACGATCTAATGTAGAACTACCTATCCTAAGATTCCATTACTAAATATGAATTTCCTTGTCCACAATCAAAGAGTCAATGATATTTCTTTTCTTTGGCTTTGGTATACCTACCTAATCCTAGTGAATTTTCGGAGTCAAAATCATGGCATAAACCCAGTTAAAAATAAAAAATTCAACCATATCAAATCTAATAAAAAGATTGAGAAATAGAACCATTTGATTTGATTTGTTCTCAATAGCCATGAGATAATCATT
Organism: Vitis riparia; assembly: GCF_004353265.1. NCBI lineage: Eukaryota > Viridiplantae > Streptophyta > Magnoliopsida > Vitales > Vitaceae > Vitis > Vitis riparia. The sequence goes on along the minus strand of NC_048447.1, from coordinate 10,396,396 downwards.
TTAAGATGATTCTTTTATAGATGAATGCTCCTATTATACTCGTAGTCTTTGAAGGATGAGAACCAACTATATAACATCAACATCGAGAATTCAAGTATCGTATATGTCATTAATCCGATTATTTATAGGAACTACTTGTAATAATGAACTTGCAAAATGGATCTATTTATCATACAGAGATTGTCATAGAAAATAATCACAATTTTATCCATTATTAAGTTCAAGTAATTTTCTAAACAAAGATTACCACAAATAGATCGATACATCACTTACGCCCCTTCTATCTTTCAAACACTGCTATCTAGGTTGACTAAATTATTCACATAAAATTCAATTGAACTTAGGACTTCATTAATGATTACATACTATTCCAAATGATAATATCACTCAAATCTTAAGCATAATATGACTCTGATACCATTTCAAACTCAAGACTTCAAACAGTTCATAAATCAAAATAAATTTTGCAAGTAAATGATAATAATTGTTGGACTTCCTCCTAGAAAAAATTAAGGGCTTGTTTCATCTCTTGATGAGAAAGGTTTGTTATAACGGTTAGACTCACTCCTAGAAAAAATTAAGGGCTTGTTTCATCTCATGATGAGAAAAGGTCTCTTGATGAAAAATGGTTTGTTATAATTGTTAGATTCACTCCTATAAAAAATCAAGGACTTTGTTGGCTTGAAGTTTTTTAACACATTTTTTACAATAATATTTTAAAAATGGTTTTATATTATAAAATATGAAAATTTGTCGCATTGTTGGAACTTATGAAAGAGGGAGACCTCTAATGAAATATTTATTTAGTTTCTTTCTTAGAATTCTATTTTTTCTTAACATTCTTATTTATTCTCTCCTCTTTTCTTGTTTTCATTCTTTCATTTTAGGGTTATTTGATTAAAATGGTTTCTCAAAACCCAATTTTTTAAATTTAACCTCCCATCCTTTTTTGGCATCATTTGGACAAAAATATCCTCATTATTTTATTGTGAAAATAACTCTTTCTTTTAAAACTTACATGTACATCCTTGAAATAGAAAATGACATTTATGTAAAAAAAAAAAAAAAGGTTATTTTTATAGAAAAAACATGGAAATTGTTAAATTTCCGATTTAGGGATTATGTCATCCCTTTTAATCAAATATATCTTTATTTTACAATATGATCTACTATTTTCTATAGCATGATTCTAAGGTTAAGGGAGTTTGTTTTTCAATTGTCTTTCTTACTATTATTCCCTATGGTAGAAGAAGGCTTTATATCTTGGTTACTCCCCGATTCAAGTAGAATAGAAAAAACTAGTTACCTACTTCAAATACTTTTAATAAGAAGGTATATCACAATATGAATTTTATTTATGTAATTATTATAATTTGTAAATTATTTTATTTTTTTACAACACTTCTCATTTTTGTGCTCCAAGCATCATATTCACTTTCTTGAAAACGTAATATGGTAGTTTGGGTTGGAATAAGACCAACATTTTTTGTCATGTGATCAACTTATCTTTGATACCATATGATAATTCAAAACAATGAGAAGTCTTCTCTACAATTACTAGTAAGATTTAAAAATGACTTAAGATAAAAAAGTAAGAAGTGTAATTGAGGTGAATTGTCATTTTATTAACTTGATTTGCGTTAAATGGGCAAACAAACTTTAGAAACTCTTAAATAAAAATAATCACGAACCACTCATGTAAACATGATGAGAGTAACATTCCTAAAATATAGAAACCAAATATTCCATTTTAGCTAATTTGTAGGACATATGTTACAACTTATTTGAGTCAATCTAAGAGTGTATTTGGAAGTGATTTTAGAAAACGTTTCTAGTATTTCTAATACTTGAATGATAAAAATTTTAAAGTATTAGAAATATTAAAAACACTTCTTAAAATCACTATCAAACGGACACTAAAACTCTAGTACATTATAAAAGTTTGTTTGGTATCAATTCTAAGAAATTTAACCTAAAAAGTGTTTTTGAACAAAAATTATGTGTTTAACAAAATTTAGGAAATACTTTTAAAAACATGAAATATTACTTATAGTGTTAAAAAAATCATTTATAGTGTTTTCTGGAGAGACATTTGATAAGAGTGTGTTTGACAATGATTATGAGAAATGTTTTAATATTTTTTAATACTTGAAAAATAAAAAAATTTAAATATTAAAAAGACTATAAATATTTTTCAAAATCACTATCAAATACGTGCTAAAAGTGTGTTTGATAGTGATTTTATAAAACACTTTTAATCTTTCTAACATTTGAAATTTTTTATCGTTTAAGTGTTAGAAATGTTTTTAAGAATCACTCCCAAACGTACTCTTAAGTGTGTTTGGTAGTGATTTTAGAAAATATTTTTAGTCTTTCTAATATTTGAAATTTTTTATCTTTCAAGTATTAAAGATGGTAGAACACTTTCTATAATCATATCCTAAAAACACTTTAAAAAAAAAATAATACTTCCATTAAAGGTACTTGGAATAAAATATTGTGAAAGGAACTTGAACTATTCAATAAAATAGGAACCCATTTCAGCATTCATCTCAATTTGTTCTTCCAAATCAAACCACGGTTAAATCCTTACTATTTATGGTGGCAAATGTATGACCAAATGATTCTTAACTAAAATTTCTCTTCATTTTCATAAGGGATTTATGCGTAGATTATTATTTCCTCCATTTCATCCGGAATGGGCCGGACAACGCAGAGTCTTATGGGGCCATTTGTTTATTTGGCGGATTTGAACTCAAGACTTGGTTTTTTTAGTTGCCCTCCTGGTACCATCTGGGCTACTAACCCAGATGGTACTAGGAGGGCAATGTCTTAAGCCTTAAGGCCTACAGGACTCAAGTTCGAATCCTGGGAAGGCCACTTTGGTTCGGCCCATTCCGGCTGTGATGCCCCTGTCCAGCACAGTTCGGTGGTACGATTGGCCAGAGCCAAAAATAAAAACAAATGACGTCCCAATAGTTGCCACCTTTCAATCATGAGCAAGAATAAGGTAATACAAAATCCAATAACAAGGAAAATGACTCTTTCGATTCTAGATTACCTTGTAAAAATTCAAGAATATATAGGAAAGATGGCTAGAGTTGCTCGTTTGACTCCATAAGAGGCACATATTAAATATGTTCTCAATGGTTTAAGCTTGGAATATGAATTTTTGGTTATTTCGATTAGTTCTAGACGCGATGGTGTTTGTTTTTTTTTACTTAATTCTAAAAAGAACCTTAATGTTTAATAGTGTTAAATATTAGGTTGTTTATTTTTGTAGCATTTTATTTCTATTAAGTATTAAAAAGTAAATAAAAACCAATATATTATTTTTTTTTATTTAGAAAAAACTACATATTTTAGCTTTTTCTATTTAGTAAAAATTTTTAATAAGTCATGAAAAAAGGTAGAAAAACAAACAATCTAAATTCTGAAAACAAATTTCTTTCAGTAAAGAAGAAAGAGAAGATGCGGCTGCTTGAGAAGCTCTTGGGAGTTAGGAGGAATGCGCTCTTCTTAAGAGCCAAAAAAACAAATACCACCGTAGTGAAATTGATGTAAAAGAACCAAGAAGTATTCCAATAAAGATATGCAAACTTAGCAATATGGAACAACAAGAAAACAAAAACATCCTTTGAACACTCAAAAGACAAAAAATCCTTTTAGTGATCAAATCCCTGTAAGTTGTTTACATGCTATATATATATATATATATATATATATATGATTCCAATGGATTTGCAATATGAATCAAAACTGAAAAAGACTAAGAATAGTCTACTTACCTCCCGTCATTGTAGTCGGTTTAAAAAAAAAACTTGATTTCCAAACTCTAATCTCCCTTTTTTAGATGGTGTTTCTGAAGATAATAGCAGACGAGTTTGGGACCATTTTTCCTTTTAAAATCTTTATATCTGTGGCTTCCATCATACCACGTTGTTCTTGCCACCACGTTGAGCAGTTGTTGGCTCCTTAACCGCAGCGGAAGTGAGATGGTGGAGGACGTGTTCAAAGTGTTGGACCACCTCATGAAGTGAGAACGTGTGAACGTGTATTCAGCTTACATTCTCCCACTTGGTCCACACCTTTAACCTAATGTCCTAATTCAGTCCATCAATTGTCCCATTAAGTAACAAATACATGAATCATGGCGATAAGTCCTCTATTTAACAAGTGTTACCTTCCATGTATTACAGTGTACTCATTTCTTAACATTATACTTTATGTGGCAATATTACTTGATGAATAAACCCTATGTTCATTCTTGGTCCAATGAAGTTGAATTTTCTCAAAATTAAATAAAAAATGCGCATCAATATGAGAAAACATCATAATAAGAGTTTGTACAATAGAAACTACATAAGGGAACTAAGTCCCATGTTCACTACATGATCCTTGAATTTCAATGGTGGCATGCCCTTAGTCAAAGGATCAGCGATCATCAATTCAGTGCTAATGTGCTCAATAACCACTTTCTTTTCTTTAACACGTTCTCTTATGGCTAGATACTTAATGTCGATGTGTTTGCTTCGACTTCCACTTTTATTGTTCTTCGCCATAAAGACTGCAGCTGAATTGTCGCAATATATACTCAATGGCCTAGATATTGAATCCATAACTCTAAGCCCGGAAATGAAACTCTTAAGCCATACACCATGTGAAGTAGCCTCAAAACAAGATATGAACTCAGCTTCCATAGTAGAAGTAGCAGTCATGGTCTGCTTAACGCTCCTCTAAGATATAGCTCCACCGGCCAATATAAAAATGTATCTAGATGTTGATTTACGTGAATCAACACAACCAGCAAAGTCTGAATCTGAGTAGCCAACAACCTCTAAATTGCTTGTCCGTCTGTACATAAGCTTGTAATCTTTGGTTCCTTGAAGATATCTCATCACTTTCTTTGCAGCTTTCCAGTGGTCAATACCTGGGTTACTCTGATATCGTCCTAACATTCCAACAGCAAATGCAATGTCAGGCCTTGTGCAGACCTGAGCATACATCAGACTTCCAACTGCAGAAGCGTATGGAATGTTCTTCATTTGTTCCCTCTCAAGATCGTTTTTCGGGCATTGGTCCAGATTGAACCTATCACCCTTCACTATAGGAGAAACACTAGGTGAACAATTCTTCATCCGAAATCTCTCTAAAACTTTATTGATATAGGTTTCTTGAGACAAACCTAAGATACCTTTAAATCTGTCTCTATGGATCTTAATGCCAATGACATAAGATGCCTCACCCATATCCTTCATGTCAAAATTTTTAGAGAGAAATTGTTTTACCTCATGAAGTAAACCCTTATCATTGGTTGCAAGTAAGATGTCATCCACGTATAAAACAAGAAAACAAACTTTACTCCCACTGACCTTAAGGTATATGCATTGATCCATAACATTTTCTTCAAAACCAAATGAAGAAATTATGTTATGGAATTTTAAATACCATTGGCGGGATGCTTGTTTCAAACCGTATATGGATTTCTTAAGCTTACAAACCAATTGCTCACCATCACTAGAGGGGAATCCTTCAGGTTGTTTCATGTAAACCTCCTCCTCCAGCTCTCCATTAAGAAATGTTGTTTTCACATCCATTTGTTGTAATTCCAAATCAAAGTGGGCTACTAATGCCAATATAATGCGCAAGGAATCCTTTTTAGATACAGGAGAAAAGGTTTCCGTGTAATCGATTCCTTCTTTTTGAGTGAACCCCTTTGCAACAAGTCTGGCCTTGTATCTCTCAATGTTGCCTAATGAGTCTTTCTTTGTCTTAAAAACCCATTTACAACCAATGGTTTTTGCACCATTAGGCAACTCAACAAGGTCCCAAACATCGTTGCACTTCATGGAACTCATCTCATCCTTCATGGCATTGTACCACAATTCTGATTCTTTACAACTCATGGCTTGTGAAAAAGATTCGGGATCATTTTCGGCTCTTATATTGTAGTCACATTCCTGTAGATACACTACATAATCACTAGGAATTGCTGACCTCTTAGTTCGAGCAGACCTTCTTAAGGTTGCACCAATATCTTCCGAGGAAGTATGAGGTTCAACTTGTTGTTCAGAAGTGTTAGGCAACTCCTGATCAACTTGGTCTACTGGAATGTTGTCAACAACTTGTGGAACTTCAATGACTGGTTGAACTTCATCGATTGTTCGTTCAACACCCGTTTGTACTTGAGGGGTGTTATGAACAATAAACAATCTATCGCTTGAAGTGGAAGGTTGAGACTCTGTATGATCAATATCAGAAACTATGTTTCTAAATTGATCGCTCCCACTGACCAAGTCATATTCAAGAAATTTAGCATTTCTTGATTCCACAATCCTAATGCTGTGAGATGGACAGTAAAATCTGTACCCCTTAGACTTTTCAGCATATCCAATGAAATACCCACTAATAGTCCTTGGGTCCAGTTTCTTCTCCTATGGATTATAAATTCTCACTTCAGACGAGCATCCCCAAACGCGCATATGTCGCAAACTCGGTTTCCAACCTTTCAATAACTCAAATGGCGTCTTTGGGACATCCTTGGTTGGAACTCGGTTTAATATATACACTGCTGTCTTAAGTGCTTCAGTCCACAAGAACTTAGGAAGTTTTGAGCTGCTAAGCATACTCCTCACCATGTCCAATAAAGTTCGGTTTCTTTTTTCTGCTACACCATTTTGGTTTGGAGAACCAGGCATGGTGTATTGGGCAACAATCCCATGCTCTTGAAGAAACTTCGCAAATGGCCCAGGTGATTGTCCATCTTCCAAGTATCTACCATAATATTCTCCACCTCTATCTGATCTCACAATCTTAATTTGTTTACCATATTGTTTCTCTACTTCTGCCTTGAAGACTTTAAAGGCATCTAAAGCTTCATGTTTATTATGAAGTATGTAGAGATACATGTATCGTGAGAAATCATCTATGAAAGAGATGAAGTATTTCTGACCATGAGAGTCCATGTCAAGACTACATATATCAGTATGTATGATCTCTAGTATGGTGGAACTCCTAGTAGCACCTCTCTTTGACTTATTGGTCTGCTTACCCTTAATGCAGTCCACACAAGTCTCAAAGTCAGTAAAATCTAGAGTACTAAGTACCCCATCATTCACCAATCTTTTGATTCTATCTATGGAGATATGACCTAATCTCCGCTGCCACAATGTAGAGGAATCCTCATTAACAACACATCTTTTAATGCCAGTTTGGACATGTAATGAATTATGAGTGGTATCATTTTGTAAGAATATGTAATAAAGACCATCAGACAAAATATCATTCCCAACACAATCAGATTTATAAATCAAACTGAAAGATGTTTCTGAAAAATGAAAGGAATATCCAAACGGTACAAGTCTAGAAACTGAAATCAAGTTTCGTGAGAAACTTGGTACATAAAAGGTCCTTTGCAATTCCAAAATAAAACCACCATATAAAGTTAAATAACATGTCCCTATTGCTTCCACATGCGAGCCCATCTTGTTTCCAGATAAGATGAATTGCTCACTTGTCACTGGCTTCCTTAGGTTTTGCATACCTTGCAAGGAATTTGAAATGTGGATTGTAGATCCAGAATCAATCCACCATGTGTTGGTGTTTACATTAACCATATTAGATTCATAACAAACAAATGAGGTAGGGTTACCTTTCTTCTCAAGCCAATTCTGAAATTTCAGACATTTCTTCTTCACATGTCCTTTCTTTTTACAGAAAAAACACTTTTCGTCTTTCTTAATGTCAGATTTGGGAGGAATTTGTTGCTTCCCTTTCTGACTAGCTTGAGATTTTCCTTTCTTTCCTTTCCTTTGCGTCACCAGCATGGCACTTTCTCCCTGTTCCATCAATAACCTTCCTTCCTCTTAAACACACATGGTCATCAATTCATTGATAGACCACTTATCCTTATGTGTGTTGTAAGAGATTTTGAAAGGTCCATACTCAGGTGGAAGAGTGTTAAGGATAAAGTGCACCAAGAAAGATTCAGACATTTCTACCTCGAGTTTCTTCAATTGAGCTACAATGTCCCTCATCTCCATGATATGTTCACGCACACCTCTTACACCGGTGAGCTTCAGGGATGTGAACTTCATAATTAGGGTGCTTGTCAAGGCTTTATCTGAAGTGACGAATTGCTCGTCAATAGCCTTTAGCAATTCACGGACATTCTCATGTTGCTCGATTGAACCACGTATACCAGCACTGATTTTTGTCTTAATGTACATCACGCTAAGGCGATTAGATTTCTCCCAGCGTTCATACAATAAAATTTGTTTAGGTGTGCTGGTATCAGTGATCTTATGTGGTTCATCTTTCCTTATAGCATAATCTATGTCCATGCACCCTAATTGAAGAAGAATTCTCTCCTTCCATATCTTAAAGTTATCTCCTTTAAGTTCGGGAACCTCACAACGAATATCAGATATGCTAGGTAAAACTGCACAAAAGGATTACAAGCTTATTAAAAATTTGAGGCTTTAATATAAATTCATGCTTTACCAATGTAGAACATGCTTAAAATTGAATCTAATTTTATTAAAAATTGTCTGTGGGCTAAATCTTTAATTCAATCAGATTAATTATCTTTATGATAGACTTTATCAAACTATTTTATTGAATTATGAAATTTATTATGAATATAGTTTGATATTTTCTGTCTATAATCTTTATGATAAACCTATTAAATTAATTCTTCCTAACTCCTGTGGGTAAATTAGGAAAAATTAATTTTAATATTTTATCCTAATTAATTATATAAACATAATGAAAACCCTGTGGGGAAAAATCATCATATTTATATAATTAATTACAATTAATGTCCATAATGTGATCCTTATTTACTTAATATATAATTTTTATATAATTAAGGATGCTGTGGCTATTCCTTAATTATTTAAAAAATCATATGGTTTCACTAGACATTAAAACTATATAATATAATTTTAATATATCTAACTCAAATTCAGGCAATAATTGCATGCATTAAGAGCTACAACTTTAATTTAGGCTACAAACATATAAAACAATATATATTTTGCATGTATAAAATTTACATGATAATTTAAAAATAATAATAACAATTTAAAGGTTTTAGATTATGAATGAATGCCTAAATCCAAATAAAACACAATCAATTCTATGCCCAATAAAATTAAAATAAATAAATAAAAAATTCAAATCGGGCCAAAAAGGGCTTAAACTGGCCCAATTTTAAGCATCATTCAATGAACCAAAACTTAAAGCCCATAATTTTTGTAAAATGGGCTATTAGCATGCATTGAGCTTAATGAGCCCAATAGCCTCTTATACCAAGGCCCAAATTTATATTTAATACATGGCCCAACACTTAATAGAACCCATTCTCTCTCTAGGTTCTAATTTACCGCCACCCTTGTGGATTGCTTCATCACCAGCCAGCCATGGAGCCACCTGCATCAGAGGCATAAAGAGCCTCACGGGTGTCTTCCGGCTACCAACATCACCAGCAAGTAAGTCCTCACTGGTGACTTCCAGCCGTTGCGAATAGCGCCTGAACGGCACTCCCAAAGGACGCCTCTTGCCGGAGCGAAAAGACGCCTGAAACGACGTTGGTATGGCGCCTGAAAATGGACTGGTTGCAGCACCAAAAAATGGACTTTCAATGGTGCTGCAAGTGGTGCCTGAACGGGGCTGGTATGGCGCCTGAAAATGGACTGGTTGCAGCACCAAAAAATGGACTTTCAATGATGCTGCAAGTGGTGCCTGAACGGGGCTGGTATGGCGCCTGAAAATGGACTGGTTGCAGCACCAAAAAATGGACTTTCAATGGTGCTGTAAGTGGTGCCTGAACGGGACTGGTATGGCGTCTGAAAATGGCGCTGGTTGCAGCCCCAAAATGCACTCCCAACGGTGTCTCCAATGGCGCCTTAACAGCGCCGCTAAAGCACCCGAAAACGGCGCCTAAATGGCTGCCTGTAATGGCGTTTTCTGAAAGAATTACGCCAACCCTTTGGATCGCCTCAAGCAACCATTGTTTAAATAATTTAGAGAGATCATAATAACAAGAATTTTCATTCAGAATTAATACAAAACAGAGGTAAGATTTAACATGCTTTGATACCAAATGTAAGTTGTTTACATGCTATATATATATATATATATATATATGATTCCAATGGATTTGCAATATGAATCAAAATTGAAAAAGACTAAGAATAGTCCACTTACCTCCCGTCATTATAGTCGGTTTAAAAAAAAAACTTGATTTCCAAACTCTAATCTCCCTTTTTTAGATGGTGTTTCTGAAGATAATAGCAGACGAGTTTGGGACCATTTTTCCTTTTAAAATCTTTATATCCGTGGCTTCCATCATACCACGTTGTTCTTGCCACCACGTTGAGTAGTTGTTGGCTCCTTAACCGCAGCGGAAGTGAGATGGTGGAGGACGTGGTCAAAGTGTTGGACCACCTCATGAAGTGAGAACGTGTGAACGTGTATTCAGCTTACAATCCCATGAACAACCACGACTAAAAAAAAAAAAAAAAAGGAAAAACAAACAATTTGGTGGTGGTGGTAATTTTTTTTTTAGAATAGTAAATTTTCTAGTGGGGTCTTAGTTGTAGCATGTTATTATAGATTTGATAGTCTAAATGCCAATCAACACCTTGTCAACTTTTATGTATTGATTGCTCCCTGTTGTACCATTAATGGTCCTAATTGGTGTCCTAATTTATCACAAGGGGCATCAACAACTTATCAATACTTATGATGGAAAATAAAAAAATTGAAAAAATACTTGCAGGAAATGGTGAAGGAGTGGCCATTACTAACATCTACATGCTTTCATTCATTCCAATAAAAATGCTTGTAGGAAATGGTTAAGGTTTGATCATTGCTTACATTGAACATGCTTTCATTCATTCTAATTCTGAGGCATTGTTTTGTGCTTTATGTGCTTAGCATAATTTTTTTATTTTTTATTTATCAATGTTTTAAAATGTATCCCAATAACAATTCAATTATTGACTTTTACCTTTCATTTTGTGTTGTCGAATACAATGAAACTACTTCTCAAAGGGAATTGAATCTATCAAATAATAACTATCAACTTTAACTTCAAAATTTCAAGCCAAATCAATCCGTTAGTTAACAACAAAATGTTGTTAAAAGCAACTCACCAAATATGAGCTTAATTTTATTTATAAAATTTTGATTTGAATATTTAAAAATGAAAGTATAATCAGACATACATTTTGTTAGGAGTGTGACTCAAATGAGTTAACTTGTTTCAATCCTATGTTTGAGAGGATTTAGATAGGTATTTTAAATACTCGAGTTTGGCTTACATTGAGAAAACTCAACTTGTACTCAATTCGAATCGGGCTTAAAGTCAAAGGCTTGGGCAACCTGAACCCAATTTAATTTTTTGTAATTTTTATAACTTTTTATTATCATACATGAGAATGTATAATTTACGTCATTTCAAACAATTTTAAATGAAAAACATATCAAATTTCATTAAATGATATATTATTATTTTGTTTAATTTTTAAATAAATAATTTATTATTTTTTTTCATTGCCTGAAAACAATGTGTTCTTTACTGTTTGAATTTTGGTATAAATGTATAAAAGATAAAATTAAAAAGGTCATTACAAGTGAGTTTAATTGAATCCAACCCAATTGGAATTTGACCCATACAACATATTTAACTCGAGTATGACCCAATTAGCTTGATCCTAATCTAAGCTTGGAACAATAAAAATGAGTTGGGCTTAGGTTTAATTATTTAAATTAGAAATTGGGTTAGGCTTAACATCCTATCTAATCTATCTAAGTTGCTACCCAATCTTGGATGTTTAGTTATTAATTGATTTAAATTATCTTTTAAATTGCATATTCATTGAAAAAAGAGATTAACTATATAAACTATGACGAATTTGGAATTATTTTGCCCATTGGCATTGTTGAAAATATTTTTTAAAAACATAAACATGAATAAAAGGCCATTAGATTCCATTCATATGATAATATGGCTTTTCAAGGGATATGAGAAACGTATTGGACATCTCTCTATGATTATGAAAACAAGAGGGGAGGCTCACATAATTTTTCCCTTTTCATTGCCGCGTTTCTTCGCTCACTTCAGAGTCTATGCGAGACTACACTGTCCGTAAAACAAGGGTTGGCGTATTTATCTCATCAGAAAGATCCTTTTTGTCTCAAAGCCCTAAACCCATCCCACACCCACTATTTCCCGCCAATCCCTGGCTCTGCTCCATCCAAAGGGACGGCGTTTCACAGCCCTAGCCCTCATCGCTCTCCGAGAATCGAAAATCATCTGTCCTAAAAATGGCGACGATCACTTCCAGAGATGTTGAAGAGATCGTCTCAAAGCTCTCATCAGACAAAACCAAAGCTCGAGAAGTAACATCCATTCGTTTCTGATTTTTTCTTCTCATTTCCTAGAAAATGTAACAAAAATTATGAAAAAAGAAAAGAAAAGAGAAAAGAAAACTGAGTTGTTTGGATTTCAAGTAACGGGATGAGAACTTAGTTCAATGAATTTTATCTGACTTCGTTTCCCCGCCTTTTGGTTATCGGGGAGATTAGAGAGGGAATGAAAAGAAACGGATTCGGGTCTTTATGTTTTTCCTTGTTTTGGTTTATTCATATTGAAATTAGGCTCAGTCGGATGAATGCATTTGATTCCTAGGAGTCTCAAAATTTGGTTTGATCAAATCGAGCCTTCGTGTCTGTTAGAGCCAATCTCGAGAAGCAACTTCCATTACCGCTTTGATTTGCTTCTCCTACTGGTTTCGATACGGTATTTTATGTTCTCATGGATTCCATGAAACGATAAAAGAACTCGCATCAACTAATTTGATTTCATTTCCTCTCCCATTAGTATTCGGAAAATGTAGGAAAAGAAGAAAACAGTGGAATTCAATTCTTCTTGTTTACCTTCCTTTGGATTTTCACTGTTCTAATTAGGCTTAGTTTAAAGGGTGCTTTTGTTTTTTTCAACTGCGTAAATTGATTTCTTACATTTTGTTGGAAACCAAATGGAACCTTCATGCTCGATTTATTTTTTTGGTTCTCATTGCAATGTATGTATGTAGGAAGGAATTAAATTGTTGAATGCCTGGTTAGAAGGTGAAAAGTCAATCAGATTCTGTAAATTTCTTGGACATAACACTGCAATGCTTAAACCGAATGAAATACCTCACTGTAAGATTGATGTTGATCCTTAACACTATATTTTTGTAGGCATTATGCATAGAATTAGGGAAAGGAAAAATTTGAACCTTGAATTTATCTTTGCAGCTGAAACATGGCCTTTTCTTGTTACATTGCTCATCCGCTGTGTATCATTGGAGATATCTTCAAGTAAGAAGCGATTGCCAAAGTTAGTATTTGCCAAAACACTTCGAATTGTTGTGCAACGAGCAGAAGATGCTAAATTTTCTGGTCAGTGACTGAGACTATGGTTTCATTTGATTTACTTTATTATTATATTGCAGATGCATCAAATAAGGTGTATATAAGAGGTTTACAATCGAAATAGCTTAGAAAGCAAGAGATTCAGATCAACTAATGCTTACTTATTTTTCTCTGAAACTAATATTAAAAAACATTTTTGTGATTGTTTAACTGTAAGTGCCATTTTTCTGAAGAATGATTGTAAATGCAATTCTTCCAAACAACGTGAAAACAACTGGTACTCATAGACGGTGACTTGTATATCAGTTTTTTTCTAAGCCATTTTTTTCCTACAAATATGATCTGGTTCATGGTGCAAATATAATTAGTATACCTTTAGGCCATCTTTGATTGGCTATATATAATATAAGATATGATAAGAGACGGGATAACATATCCTATCCCATGTTTGATTCACGATGGAATAAGATAAGTTATTCTATCAGTTATTATATCTTATGATCAACTAAACATGCGATAGTATAAGTGGTAGGGTATATTATCCAATTTTTTCTCTGTACATGGGATATAATAATCCCAAGTTACGATATGGGATATCCTATGGACCATAAATTTGTTCTTCTTATCAATTTTCTTCATTTTTTCTTTATTCTTCTTAGCAATTTTCTTATTTTTTCAATTTTTTATAGTACTCATTTTGTAAAATAAAAAAATGTTGATTATAAAATTAAAATTATTGTTCGAAAAATTTAGATTTTTTTTTTAAATGTATAAAATGCGATGTGAAATAATATTAATATATGTATTATTTAATATACACAAAATGTTTTTATATATTTAAGAACATAATATAATTTATTTATTTATGAATTCTAAAACATTTCATCATAAATGCTATTAATAAAGAAATAAAAATTTACTTACTAATTGATGAATTGTAGAACAATTTCTAAATAATATTAAATATGAGAGGTATTATGTACTTTTTTAGTAGCAAATATTGGGATGCAGTAAAATTTTGTTTTTAAACAAATATTGAAGATTGAAGTATAATGTGTTTTCTATTCCACATTTTTTTTTATTTCTTATACAAACCAAACATGAGTATGGTATAACATATCTCATTGGATATAATATCCAAGAATATCATATCCCACTGGAAATGAATTCCTAGGATGTATATATCTCATTAGAAATGGTATTTTAGGATATGCATATACTATTAAGACTATGTTGGATTGACTGGATATAATATATGATAAGATAAGAAATGAGATATCATAGCCTATTCCATATTTAGTTGGTGATGAGATATGATAAGTTTTCCTATCACTTATCATATTCCATGTTCGACCAAACATGAGATAGGATAAGTGGTGGGACATATTATCCAATCTCTTTTTTATATCTCCTTTTTATAGTAAACAATAACTTCTTTTCACTAAGCCTAATGCAACTCTTTGGCTTAGATAAAACTTGAGGGAATGTTTTTCATTTTTTCTGGAAGCCTTAGATAATAACTACAATATAAAAAATTTATTCCATTTTATTTTCCCCTGTTCTATTGGCAACCAAATGGACAATTAGGCCAAGAGAATATTTTTATATTGAAATGATGTGTTTCTTTATCCGCAATGTTAATAGTGTGTAATAAATATTTTTCCAATGGGAACAGTTTCAAGAGAATTCTTGAGTTTACATTGTTTGCATCTTTATTTTACTTTGCTAGGCAAGATGTTGCCCCTGTTAACTGTGGTTAAGCTTCTGTTTAGTCATATCTCCGATGTGTTAAGGGATATCCCAAGCTTTCAGTCTGAATATGGCATCATGCTCAGACATATTTTGGCAGTCAGAGATTATCGCTTCCACATGAGGAATCGGGTCTATTGCAGTGAGTGTTGTCTTTAGATTGCACCTGATACTTTGTGTCCATTTGAATGTTAAATAATGCTGTTACTCACTTTGTCATCGTTCTCATTCTCTTTTGGGCAAGATTTGGTGCTTCTATACATGGGTAAGGTGGAAACAAGCTTCAGTGAGAAGAGTAATAGTCAATACAATCCAAAAGAGGAAGTCTTCCGTTGCGTGTTGACACTCCATTCGCTTCTGGAAAATCCTCCTGGAGATTTTCCTGATAATCTTAGGGAAGACGCTGTCAAGGGGTTTATTGGAATTTTCTCTTTTCTCAGGTATAATGTATATGCACCCTGCTAGTCTTTTGATTTCTGTCTACATGACTCATCAGACAGGCTGTTCTTTTGTAGAAGTTTGTGATCATGACTTTACACATTCTGTTTTTCATTGTTTTAAAATTTTCAGGGATGAGGGAAAGATTTCACGCAAGCTAATTGAATGCATTAATATATTCTTGTTAAAGGATGGTCCAAATTTAGGTTGTCAGTGCTTGGAAATCCATAATGCCGTTCAACAATTTGTGTTTCGTAGTTGGCTCACAAGCCATGATCGGGGTCTCAAGGTTTCTTAATAATGTGTTACAGAATACTTTGTGGGAATATTTGAACTGATTGTGTGTTTCCATAATTTTATACATGTATATATATATATATATATATTTTTTTTTTTTTTTCCAGGATGCAGTTATATCTTATGCAAGATTACAGCTAAATCTAACTAGAGGTGCTGCTGATGGGAGTCCTTTAGTGGAGCAACTTCTGGATGTGGTTGGAAGGGAACTAGATCAGACCAATATTTCCAGCACTAGTGTTCCTTGGTGAGGTTTTGTTTTGGTTTTTTTCCCCTTTTCCATCTGGAAATACTTCCTGTGGCTGATGGTCATGTGAATGTGCTTTGCATTCAGGAGTGACACAGCTAAGGATGATAGACTTGGAACTTTGACAAGCTCACAGTGTGGATTGGTGGAGCTTGCTGCACTTGTCTTCTACCGGGTAGTTGGACTCAGTATTTGCAGTTTAGTTTTCACATGATGCTATCTGCTGTTCCCTTTGTTTATTTATCTTTATGGAATTTAATTATTTATAATGTCATGAGAATTAAGTAGCATAGGGTTATCCTTTTGACAATATGTACAATTACTTTCTCTAAGGGCATGTCCTTGGCCTCATCTGTGCTTACAGGTATGACCTAGACTTCCATGATCTGCACTCGTACTACTATACTAAAGAAAGTATTTGTATTAGATGAAGAGGCTAATGCAAAGTAGCCTTTACTAATTATGCTTGATTAAGACTAAGAGGTAGATCTAATGGATCTACACAATTGGGAATAAACATTGCTAAGTGTTCACCCGTCAAACAAATACAGTATCCAATCTCAAAACAATTGATGCACCTTGGAGTATAGCTTTGAAATCCTTCCTCTTGTTGGTATACTAATTATGTTGACAGAAAAAAAAAAAAAATCAGCAGTTATAGGTCAAAAGAAAAAAATATGGCAGCTCTTTTGAGTCCAACAAAAATGCTTTAGGCAAACACTTTTGGGTTTGCTGATAGCCCTCAATGATCTTGACTAAAGAGTTGGAGGCGAGAAAATAAAAAAGAAAAAGAAAAAGAAAAAAAGGAGAAAAAATGAGAAAAAAAACAAGGGCTGAAATTTGGTCAAACCTGCTTTGGTATCATGTTAATCTCATTAGAATTAAGAAGAGAAAAAGAAAGAAGGAAAATAAGAAGAGAATGAGTAATAATAATCTACTTAAAGGCCTGCTAATAGTTTTTTAGTAATCTCTTTTATTCCAAAATAAACTTATGATCTCCATGCAATTAACAATTGAGGAATTCCAAACCCTATAACAATTATGATGTGGAAGTTCTAAAAATAATTTTAAGGATATTGTAACTACTATTTTTATTTTTATTTTGTTGTGATATTGGAATTGATGAAATTTGTTGCAAATTGGATGCTTTGTTTGACATTCTTTGATAAATATTGAAATTCTAACTACTATGTTTGGTTATCGATATTGCAGAATTTTTGATAAATATTAAGAGTTTGATTTCACTTCTGCTTCTTTTTTACTCAAGAAATTCTTTTGCATGTGCATTCAGGTTCTTCTCATATGAGATTTGGAGAGGCAAAATATTGAGAATAATTTAGTTTTAATTTTTATTTTCCCTGAAGATAAAATAAGGTTGTTAATATGATTTGAGTTTCTCAGGCATGTGCTAATCCGCTTAAGGCACCATCAACAGCAAAACGAGCTAAGAGGGAGCATGCTGCCGCCTATCTTAGAGAGGGTCTCATGAAAGGAAAATGGTTATGGTGGGTGGTAATACGAAAAGTTGGGTCATATTTAATGTTGTTGCGAGTTATGTTTTTTTCAAGAGTTTCCATATTAATATTAATATTATTATTACTTATTAGAAAAATACGAAACATTTTAATTAATTAAAAAATATCAAGAAGGATGAGATAATATTAATATTATTATTATTTATTAGAAAATACCAAATCATTTTTATTAATTAAGAAATATCAAGAAGGATGAGACATATTTCATAATATACAAGTTTAATCAAAACAAGAGAAAAAAATCCTAAAAGAGAAGCAACATAACAACTAAGGAAGATTACAAAATTCTAAAAGTGAACCAAGACAAGCACTAATTACAATTCAAGGTTAGTTTGATATGATAGTTAAGAGGTGGTGAAATATGAATGAAAGGTTTTCTTAGCTAATCTTTTGACTTGCATATAAGTTTCCAATTTAATAATATAAAATTTAAGGGGGTGTCTGTGAGGGTTTCACTAGTAGAGGCCCACCAGGAGGAAATTGTATCTATGATCCTCCAAACATCAAATTGAGGCTAGTAATACTCCGTAGATTCTATCTCTTGGATGACTCTCAAAGCCTCTAAAAGAAATGGTCAACATCTTTGCTTCCTTATAGGGTGGGGCCTAGTCAATCCTTCCAAGGATGAACGATCTATTTCATAGTCTCAAAGCAACTTAGTAATGAAGGAAAAAATGATCAGTTGATTTTTCACTCTCCTTGCACATGACACATGACTTTAGATTGAGACTTTGGAAGACCTCCTTTACTTTAGGAGGGACTTTAGATTTCCAAATAAAATTCACTAGATCAAAATAGATACAAGTGTTAGAATGAGAAAGAGCTTGAAAAATGAATTAATTCTAAGACTAATGCTTTACATTAGGATAGGAAGGCAATATATACACTTGGACCATGGAAGACATAGGAAGAACTAATTCATCAATCTCATGATCCAAAAGATTTCCACAAGAATTAAGATTTTACAACAAGGAAACGGAAGAGGTGACAAAAATAATATAGATAAGGGAACCTTTTGTTCTCTTCAACTTAAAGAGGTTTAGGTGTTTGAGACAAAAGGGAAAATTATTAGATCAAGTGTCATCTTAAAGATGGATCTTTATACCATCACTCATAGAAAAGTGAGTGAAAGAATATTTGAGCAATAGCTCTCTAGGGATGATAATATGATCATTTGACAACGATATCGACCTTCCATCCATTGGAATATAACCCATGGGTACTTAGAATGGCCTTGTGCCAAGGTGCATTGTTTTACCTAGGGAGCCTTTGCTATCACTTCCCTAAGAGGGCTCTATTCCTCTGAGATATCATTCTTACACCCATGTCCTCTTCCCTCTTAGGCTTTATACACCAAGTGCCAACCAACAAGGTGATGTCTCTTTCCTCTTTCAACTCTTGATCAAAGAAAATCTCCTTGCAAATGCTCAATCTTAGAAGCCACTTTGATTGGAATTTTGAAAATTGGGAATAACTAACGAACACAATTGCACAAGAGTTATTTTGCCCCCAAAGGATAAGTGGCTCTCTTCCAACCATCTAACCGTTTGGAAATCCTTTAGAGACCAAATCCTTAAAGGGAAACAACTCTTGGATCCAGCCTAAAGGAGACCTAAGTAAGATATAGGCTAATTAGAGACCCTATTAGCTAAAAGGGAAGCTAAAGCCTTCATTTGGTCTTGATTCATGTAGATCCCCAAATAAGTGCTCGTCTCTTTATTTATCTTAAACCCAGAGATGTGCCTATTGCCTAAACACCATCAGAATTAGTTTAAGGCTTTTCAAATCATGTGGTTTAGCTTGTGAAGATAGTGTCATCTTGGAATTGTAAATAAGTTCACCTATGTCATCTATGAATTGTAAATAAGTTAACCTTATTCTAGATCTACCCACAAGGAAGTCCTCTTGGATGCCACACTCCTTTGCTCTCGGTATCTATGTACTCAAAACATTATCTACTATGGTGAAAATGAAGGGAGAGTGAAATGCCTTGTTCTAAAATCTGAGATTTCTTAACCCATCTTTTATCACATCCATTTGTTAACTTTGAAAAATTAGTTGTCAATAAGCTCCAATGAATCCGTGTTCTCCATCTCTCCCTAAAACCTTTTCTTAAGCATGATTTATGAAACCCCACTTCATGTGGTCTCACGCTTTTTCAAAATCAATTTTAGGGATTTTTTTCCTGAGCATCTTTTCTTTTCTTTTTTTTTTTTTTTTGATAGGAAACGATAACAGAATATATTGATAAAAAGAAGGTACAATTAGAAGGATGAGAAATCCTCCTACCAAAGAAAAACAAGACTACAAATAATCAAATATAAGAAATACAACGAGAAAAAGACTAACGACCTATTTACACACCGGTAACCAATCAAGTTGTAACACGTTAAGAGGTATCCCCTTAAAAACCTTAGAACAAAAAGCCCATAGAGAAGCCAAAAAACGAATAGAATCCCAAAGATACCCTGAATTCCTTGCTTTATCCTCAAAAATCCTTGCATTCCTTTCCCGCCACACCACCCACATTAACGCGATGCACGTGTCTTGCCATAAAACAACCCCTCTCTTAGAAGATCCGAAACCATTAAAATTAGTAAAAAACATGTCAGATATGCTCCTTGGGGAAACCCAATCCATCTTTGCTAACTGAAATAATCTGTGCCACAACCCCTTGGTCAAAGAGCAATGGAGGAAAAGGTGATCTACTGTTTCTCCATGCTTCATGCACAACTTACATATGTCGGGACTAAGTGCTTTGTGGGGTCTCCTCAATTGTAGCAAGTCATTAGTATTAACCTTCTTGTGCGCCACCAACCAGACAAAGGACTTGACTTTGAAAGGGACTTGAGAATTCCAGACAAATTAGTAGGGAACACTGGAGGCGACTCAGAATATTGGGACAAGGCCAGAAAGAAAGATTTGACTGTGAAAAGACCTGAAGGAGATAAGGACCATGATCTCTTATCTGGAACCGAAGGAGATATGTGTAGACGATCAAGAGACCGCATAAGGCTTTCTAAATCTTCTATCTCAGGATCAGTAAGATTTCGACGAAAATTGAAATTCCAAGAGAAAGGACGGGAATATCCGAGAATTGATGAAATAGGAGCATTTTTATCCGTGACTACGCTAAGTAATCTTGGATATTGTATTCCCAAAGGTTGATCCCCCCACCACAAGTCATCCCAGAACCGAATTCTATCCCCGTCCCCTACCACAAACCGAGTAAATTTGTAAAACTCTTGGAAGACTAGTGCAATGGCCTTCCAAGGACAACGATGAAACCATCTAACAATATTGTTGACATCCCAGCCATTGGAGTGAGATCCATAAATGCTTAAGATAACCTGATGCCACAGAGCAGAACCCTCCCTAGGATATCTCCACAACCACTTCCCTAAAAGAGCGACATTCCTCATAGAAATCTTTCCGAAACCCAAACCCCCTCTCGACTTCGGTTTGCACACAACGTCCCAATTAACCAAATGGTCTCTTTTGCCTTCCCTTACGCCTGACCAAAGAAATTCTCTTTGCATTCTCTCAATTTTTGCTGCCATAGAGGCGGGAATCTTAAAAAGGGAGAGAAAGTAACATGGCATATGGGTTAGACAAGATTGAATGAGAGTTATCCTACCTCCAAAAGATAAATACGCCTTCTGCCACCCATCTAATCTCCTTGATATCCTCTCAATCACAGGATCCCAAAATCCACTCGCCTTAGGATTCCCTCTCAGAGGAAGACCTAGGTAAAGTATAGGCCACCTAGAAGCCTTGCAGTCAAGCATCTCGGCCAGCCTAGAAAGGTGATTCTGTTCAATATTAATGCCATAGATGTTGCTTTTGTCAAGATTAACTTTCAAACTGGAAATATGTCCAAACACTAGCAGAACATTCTTAAGCATCATCATATCCTCTTCTCGAGTACTGGAGAAGAAAATGGTATCATCTGCAAATTGTAGATGGGATACCCTTGTTCTGTCCTACCCACCCTGAATCCCTCCAAGACGTTTCTCTCCTCAGCTTTCAATAACATCCTACTCAATACATCTGCCACTATAGTGAACAAAAAAGGTGATAAAGGGTTGCCTTGTCTTAAACCTCTAGATGCCTTAACCCACCCTTTCGCATTACCGTTCACTAGGACTGCATAAGAAACCGAGGACAAGCAACCTCTCATCCATTTCCTCCATCTAAGACTAAACCCTTTCATCTCCAACACATGATCCAAAAAATCCCAACACACATGGTCATAGGCCTTTTCAAAGTCAATTTTGAATACAACTCCTTCCTCCCCTGTTCTTCTTTTCTCATCCATTATCTCATTGGCTATGAGAACTGCATCCAAAATTTGTCTCCCTTGCACGAAGGCTCCTTGAGTGGAATGAATAGTCTCGTGAAGTACCCCTCTTAGTCGCCCTGCTAACACTTTGGCTATTATCTTGTAAAGACTAGTGATCAAGCTAATGGGTCTAAAGTCTGAGATTCTCCTTAACATGCTTTTTTTGGGTAACAAAACTATAAAGGAAGCGTTGGTTCTCTGATTGATAATTCCGCTCCTATGGAATTCTGCAAACACTCTCACTAGATCCTCCTTTATCACTTCCCAACAGTCTTGAAACACTGCAATGGTAAAGCCATCCGGCCCAGGAGCCTTATCCCTATCCATCTGAAAAATGGCCTTATAAATCTCTTCTTCAGTAAAGGGGGATTCCAATCTAGACGCATTCTCACCAGAAATAGGGGACCAATCTAAGCCTTCCACTCTCCACGATTCTCCAGAAGGACTCGCGTAAAGCTTTTCGAAATACCTTAGGATCTCCTCTTTTATACTCTCTGGATTATTCAACATTAGACCACTTTCATTCTCCAACTCCTTGATAAATTTCCTATTTCGCCTGCCATTGGCCACCTTATGAAAAAATTTTGAGTTGCAATCCCCTTTTTTTACCCATTTCACCCTAGCTTTTTGTCTCCAATGTATTTCTTCTCTCAAAATCAACTCCTCTAGCTCCCCTTTTCTTAAAGCTCTTTGGACTAAAAGTTCATGGGATAATCCCCCTTCTTGCTCCAAGGAATCAAAGTTAGCTAAAACAGATAATATATCTTTTTTCTTTTTACTTAGCTCTCCAAAAGAAGTCTTATTCCACTCTTTCAATTTGGCTTTAACGAACTGTAATTTCCTCATGAACTTGTGTCCTTCCCACCCATTTCCTTGAAACTCTCTCCACCATCTTCCAAAATTCTCCTTAAAACTAGAATGTTGCAATCACATATTCTCAAACCTAAAAGGCGTTGGTCCCCACTTGAATGGATTGGTTTCCAAAACAATCGGCCAATGATCTGAAGTCCACCTTGGCAGTACTCCTTGAAGACTTTGAGGAAATACTTGTTCCCACTCATTTGAGTACAAGAAGCGATCTAATCTCTTGCATACTGGATTCTCTTGCATGTTTGACCAAGTATATGATGCGCTCCTTAAAGGTGAATCTATCAATTCGCAATCTCTTATGAAGTCATCAAAATCCTTCATGCTTGGGGTTAATCTAGAACCACCCAATTTCTCTGAACTTCTCCTTATAACATTAAAGTCACCGCCCACACACCAACGCGGATGAGAGAGCCCAACAATGTCTGAAAGCTCCACCTAAAAATCCTTCCATAGAGCTGAGTTGTTTGGGCCATAAACTGTAGATAACCACAAAGATTCGCATCCATCCAACGCGAACTTGATTGAGACCGAAAAAGAGCCTAACACTACCTCCTCCCTACGCAACTTTTTAGAGTCCCATATGACCAAAATCCCACCCGAAGCCCCACTTGCCGGAAGGGCTGCCCAATCTTTATTTCTGGTTGACCAAACACTACCCACAAACCTTCTGTCACACTCCTCCTTTTTAGATTCTTGAATCATCACTACATCCGGCTTTTCTGATCTCAGAAAATCCTTAACCACCCTTCTCTTTTTCTTAGAACCCAAACCCCTGGTATTCCAACTGACTATCTTCATATGAAACTCTCTGACCCTGATCTCGAACCAAATCCAGTTGGTCTCACAATCCTGAAGAGCATCTGCTCTTCCTCTTGGAATATGCCTTGATATCCAAAGACTTTAAAACCTCACGTACTTTTGCCATTATCCTAGGGGATAGTCCTTCTATTTGGAACTCGCCCGGAGGAGAGCCCGCAATGCCTCCCAGATTAACTGCAGCCTGACTGGAAACTGAGAGAGGGTTGACGCTCTCACACATCTGGTTGGGACAAGCAGGCTGGGTCACCTCCATCTTTGAAATAGGGATATCAACAGGAATTTGACCTTTGAAAGCATCGTTGACTCTTTTAAAAAAAGATTTGGAATTTACTCGGTTTTCCGTAGGAGCCAAAGATTGAGAAACTGAAACGGGAAGCATGGGGGTAGAAGGACTCAGAATGGGGACGGAAGGGTTCAAGAGGGAATTAGTGAAGCCACTAGAAGAGGGAATAAGTTGCCGGGAAGACTGAAAAAGTGAAGGAGTTACCTCCAGAGACTCCGCAACCATTGAACCACAATTCCCCAACAAGTTAGGCCCTTTACCTCTGGTTTCTGGCGAAAAAGGCATAACCATGGCTGCTGAGCCACGAGGAACAGACCCCACTCGGCCCAAAAATCCTTCCATATCTTCGTCAGATGAAGCTTTGTTCGAAATCTCTTCCTTTCTCGGCTCCGAAGCCCTTTCCCCTAAATTCTTCTTGTGAATCCTTGGAAATCGAGGAGAAAGAAGAGAGCTTGCACTTAAATCTCTTTTCGCCTGGGATTCGGCACCTGAATCTTCTGCCCTTAAGTCCTCTTCGCTATCCACCTTGGTTTTTCCGCGCGAAATGGGCTCGCTGCTGCACCGTATTCCCCGTCGGTGCTCTGAGCTTGGGGGAAAGAAGGTTGCCCACAGCTTCCTTGAACCTTGCATCACCTTCTTCTTCGCTATCCTGCTCGACTGGACCTCGAGGAGTCCGGGGTCTGATTTCCCCTTCTCGTTTGCAGAAGACGAGTCTTCTTCCTTGCGTAACGAAGCCCCAGTCTCAAATGGAGTGAACCCTTCTGGTCTTAGGCCCAACCCCATTGGGCCTTTAAGCTTGCAGCCCGTTGTATCTACTTTTAGCCCAGGCCTTGCCAGCGACTGGGCCCTCCTCTCACAGGCCCGACAGCCCACATCGTTGATAGCTTTGTCTTCTCCGGCCCACTTTTCTCCTGCTACTTCGATCCCGTCCATCCCATCTGTTTTCAAACAAGACTGTGACGGGAACTGGTAGCCCTTGTCACATTTGCCGGCTGAGGTAAGCATAGCATTACCCTTTTCTCCCTCCTTCCTTTGTCTGCTGTCTTCCCCGACACGATATCTCTCTCCCGCCGTTGATCTTCCACTCTCCCCTCGTCTTCCTCCACCTGTCCCCGAGTGAGAAGCGACAGCCACCCGAGTCGACTCACCTTTTTCGCCACCTCTCCTTCTTTCTTCATCTCCGACCACTACGACGACGACTGTAAACACCCAATTCCCATCAGACACTTCTATCAGAGCTGGAAGGATTGCCCTATCCCTCATTGCGATCTTTAACCTCGCCCTGCTGAGATCGAACAGCTTCAACGTGTGCCAATCGATTTCATTTACTGTCCCCCATTGCTCCACAATCTTCTTCAGGTGTACCTCCGACCATAGGTGAAATGGCAGTCCCCGTAATTCGATCCAGCCTTCTCTAAACTTCCCGTCTATTTCCGCGTTCTCCTTCGGCGACCATCTTCGCAATTGGATGAAGTTCCTTTCCCCAACCTTTATCATCCTCAAATCATGGAGAAATATGGCTTCCTCGATTGTTTCAACAAAGAATACACCATTTCTATCTGAAATGGGTACAACCGTTAGAACGCCTTTCTTCCCTAAGCTTCTCGCCACTGATCTTCCAACCTCAGCCCAATTCTCCCTGTCAAACTTGCTTTCACACACCACAGCTCACGCCCATCTCCCAATTGGAACTAGACCACCTCCTCTTGGTCCTTCATCACTGACTACCTTCGCAAATGATCTGTGCATCGATCCCTCGTACTTGTGAGGCCAGCTTTCCCCTCTTATATTCCTTCCCTTTTCTATTACATTCGGATAAGGGGCCATCAACAAAGACAATAACGCATTTTTTATATTCTCCCAACCTCTGCCCTTGTCACCCTCAGGAATGATCAGAACGGAAGGCTTTCTGTTGGTAGTGAACTCCGAGATCCTAATAAACCTTCCATGATTGTTGAAGCCAACTTCCATCAGATGCACCCTGCTTTTTCCTCTGAATTTTTTATTGAACCCCATATGACTCTTCAAAGTTAAAGCTTTCGTCAAGTAATCAACCAACCACCCAACAACTTCCTTTTCAAAGCCTAATGCGAAAACAAAGCCTTTACTTCTCTTTGTCATCGAGCACCATTCGCCTCCTTGCTCGCCTTCCAACCTGATCAGGAAAGTCTTCCTCTCAACCAATACCTTCATCATCCTCAAGGTTGGAGAATCCTTCCAAATTGAAAAACTAACAAGAGGAAAGAAAAGGACAAGTGACAAAGAATGCTGTTAGATGTATTCTTGCAACGTCAAACCAAGAAAAGGAAATCAGATGCATGCTGATATATTTCAGAATGATCATATATTGTGGGAATGAAACTTTCAGGTAATTATCAATAGAGACAATGACATGAAAGTAGTGTCTGAAGTCCAAAACAATCATTGAAAAGTTGAAGTTTCCTGAGCATCTTTTCTCATCCACCACTTTGTTGGCTATTAAAACTGTTTCCAGAATTTGTTTGACCTTAACCAATTCTCCTTGGGAAAGATGAATGGTCTCATATAAACACTCTTTCTAGTGTTGAGCCAGCACTTCTACTATGACCTTGGAAAGGTTAATCCCCAAATTGTGGTTTGAAGTTAGAAATTCTAGTGGTTTGACACTTAGGTGGTGTTTGTTTTTTTGGCTTTTTGTTGAAAGCAATTTGTTTTCAGAATTTAGGTTGTTTGTTTTTTTACTTTTTCATGACTTATTATAAACTTTTTACTAAATAGAAAAAGCCAAAATACGTAACTTTTTTTAAATAGAAAAAAAATAACATATTGGTTTTTCTTTACTCTTTAATATTTCATAGAAATAAAATACTACAAAAACAAACAACCTAATATTTATCAGTATTAAACATTAAGGTTCTATTTAGAATTAAGTAAAAAAACAAACACCACCTTAGTGTCACAAGCTTATCCAAATGAGCCTCCCCATGGCCTTATATAGAGCCAGGAAGCTTCTGGAGACTCCTAGAGTGGGAAGAGTGTGGAAGGTTCTAGAGAAGCCTGGAGGGATCCACACAATTCTACACCATGGTGGAAGGCACGAGAGGAGTCCGGGGCTTTCTAGAGAAGTCTAGAAGACTCTTGTATATACTTGTATATAGGCTTGTAACTAGAATGGTGTAGGACATTCTAGAATAGTCTTGAGTTGTAAGGAACCCTCCAAGGTTCCAGAGAGTTCCAATGGTGCCTATAAATAGATGAGGGCCTCATTTGGCCAAGGCACCAAGCAAGTGAGCATCCAAAACACTTGTAAAGGCTTCTTTGAGTAATAGAAAGCTTCCATTCTTTAAGGAGTTGCCTACCAAGCTTCTTAAGCTTTCGAGTCACGAGTGTCTTAGCCTAGCAAGCTAAGCATTGGGAGGAAGGCTGACTTAGCAAGATCAAGTGTCTTGGCTTGTCTAAGTGCCGCACGAGCTTAGTGATCGACTAAGTCCGTGACAAGTGGTATCAGAGCGTGGTTAAGAGGTGGGCATATCAAAGGAAGCATGTCGGGCTCTAACGTGGAGGAGACTAGCGAGCAAACCCGTGGACGGGAGATGGAGCATACCGCACGGGGCCGAGGCAGGAAGGATAAGTCTTGTGACGCCTTAGCCAACATGGAGGCAAGGCTAGCCAAGGTGGAGCTAGCCATGGCAGACACCCGGGAAGGGGTGGACTTGATTGAGCAAGGCATGGAGAAGGGCTTAGAGGATCTAAGGGATCAGATCCAAGACCTTCGTGAGGGCATGCTAGGTTCGCAAGTTCAGCCGGTGTCACACGAGGAATTCATGTCCTTCCAAGACAAGGTCATGACCATGTTCGCTAGTGTGGAGTCAAGGATGGAGGCCTTGGCTGCACGCATGGATGCCCGAGACCAAGAGATTCGTCAAGAGCTGGCCATCTACAAGACTGCGGTGTCAGCACGAGTCATGGCCACTCATGAGGCACCAAGGGTGGAGGTGCCCAAGCCACACACATTCAGTGGCAAGAGGGATGCGAAGGAGCTAGATAACTTCCTGTGGCACATGGAGCGTTACTTTGAGGCAATCACATTGACGGATGAAGCCACTAAGGTACGCACCGCGACCCTTTACCTCACTGACAATGCTACTCTATGGTGGCGTCGACGGTTTGCCGACATAGAGAGAGGCACGTGCACCATAGACACATGGGATGCCTTTAAGAGAGAGATCAAGAGGCAATTCTATCCCGAAGACGTGGCTTACCTAGCAAGGAAGAGTCTAAAGCGTCTCAAGCACACGGGCTCGATCCGTGAGTATGTCAAGGAGTTCTCTACGCTTATGCTTGAGATACCTAACATGGCTGAGGAGGAGCTACTGTTTAACTTCATGGACAACTTACAAAGTTGGGCCGAGCAAGAGTTAAGGAGGCGTGGTGTCCAAGATCTAGCCACGGCCATGGCAGTAGCGGAGTCCTTGGTGGATTATAGAAAGGGAGACTCCTCCAAGCCTAAGCCACCACCAAAGGGTAACCAGGCCAAAGGTGGGGGAGACAAGAGGTCGCAAGGCCAAACTTCTAAGGAAGGGTCAAGCAAGGGCCCTAGTGGCAAGGATGGCAAAGGCAAGGACAAGCGGAAGGAGTTCACGCCTAGGACCAATTGCTTCTTGTGCGATGGTCCGCACTGGGCACGGGACTGCCCTAAGAGAAAGGCTTTAAATGCTATGATTGAGGAGAAGGAGCAGGAAGGCGATGCTAAGATGGGATCGTTGCAGCTCCTAAATGCCCTTAAGGCCAAGCCGCTGCCTAAGACGCCTCAAAGCAAAGGGCTGATGTATGTGGAAGCCCTTGTCAATGGGAAGGCCACCAAGGCCCTGGTGGACACAGGTGCCACTCACAACTTTGTCTCGGAGGATGAGGCAAGAAGGTTGGAGCTCCAAGCATCCAAGGAAGGAGGATGGCTCAAGGCAGTCAATTCAGCTGCCAAGCCATCACATGGAGTAGCTCGCGGGGTGACTATGCATATCGGCTCGTGGGAAGGAAGGGTTGACTTCACGGTGGCACCCATGGACGACTTCAAGATGGTGCTAGGAATGGACTTCCTACAGAAGGTGAAGGCCGTGCCACTGCCTTTCCTACGCTCAATGGCTATCTTAGAGGAGGAGAAGCCATGCATGGTCCCTACGGTCACTGAAGGTACACTCAAGACCCCGATGCTATCCGCTATGCAAGTAAAGAAGGGGTTAAAGAGGGAAGAGGTGACCTACCTCGCGACCCTGAAAGAAGAAAAGGGTGATGGGTCGGGAGAACCCATGCCTAAGGAAATTGAGGGAGTCCTTGATGAGTTCAAGGACGTGATGCCGCCCGAGTTGCCTAAGAGACTTCCTCCTAGGAGAGAAGAAGATCACAAGATAGAGTTGGAGCCGGGAGCCAAGCCCCCTGCTATGGGGCCATATAGGATGGCACCACCTGAGTTGGAGGAACTAAGGAGACAACTCAAGGAGTTGCTAGATGCAGGGTTCATCCAACCATCCAAGGCTCCTTATGGCGCGCCGGTCCTGTTTCAAAAGAAACACGATGGATCCCTACGGATGTGTATCGACTACCGGGCACTCAACAAGGTGACGGTGAAGAACAAGTATCCCATCCCGCTCATTGCTGACTTGTTCGATCAACTTGGAAGGGCAAGGTACTTCACAAAGCTGGACTTAAGGTCAGGCTACTACCAAGTCAGGATTGCGGAGGGAGATGAGCCGAAGACGACATGTGTGACCAGGTACGGCTCATATGAGTTCTTAGTGATGCCTTTCGGACTCACCAATGCCCCAGCAACGTTTTGCACCCTCATGAACAAGATCTTCCACCCATACTTAGACAAGTTTGTGGTGGTATACTTGGATGACATAGTCATCTATAGTAACACTATGAGGGAGCACGTAGAACACTTAAGGAAGGTCTTTAAGATCCTGAGGCAGAACGAGCTGTACGTGAAGAAGGAGAAATGCTCGTTTGCTAAGGAAGAGGTGAGCTTCCTAGGGCATCGCATCAAAGATGGCAAGCTGATGATGGATAACAGCAAGGTAAAAGCCATCCAGGAATGGGATCCACCAACCAAGGTACCTCAACTCCGATCTTTCCTTGGTTTAGTTAATTACTACCGGCGGTTCATAAAGGGTTATTCAGCAAGGGCCGCACCTCTCACTGACCTTCTTAAGAAGAATAAGGCATGGGAGTGGGACGAAAGGTGCCAACAAGCCTTTGAGGATCTGAAGAAGGCTGTGACTGAGGAGCCAGTGTTGGCACTACCCGACCACACCAAGGTCTTTGAGATACACACAGATGCCTCAGACTTTGCTATTGGGGGAGTCCTTATGCAAGAGAGGCACCCAATCGCATTTGAGAGTCGCAAGCTAAACGACACGGAGAGGCGTTACACGGTGCAAGAGAAGGAGATGACTGCCATCGTCCACTACTTGCGCACTTGGAGGCATTACCTTCTGGGGTCTCACTTCATAGTGAAGACCGACAATGTTGCCACTAGCTACTTCCAAACACAGAAGAAGCTAAGTCCCAAGCAAGCTAGGTGGCAAGACTTCCTGGCCGAGTTCGACTATACGCTGGAGTATAAGCCAGGAAGTGCTAATCATGTGG
The DNA here is from genome assembly GCF_004353265.1 of Vitis riparia. Classification (NCBI taxonomy): domain Eukaryota; kingdom Viridiplantae; phylum Streptophyta; class Magnoliopsida; order Vitales; family Vitaceae; genus Vitis; species Vitis riparia. The sequence continues at coordinate 10,365,767 of NC_048447.1, read as the reverse complement.
CCGATGCCCTAAGCCGCAAAGCTGAGCTAGCGTCTATCACGAGTCAGCCCCAAGGAGACATAATGGATCTTCTAAGGGAGGGGTTGCAACATGATCCAGTGGCTAAGAGCCTCATCACCCTGGCTCATGAAGGAAAGACCAAGCGGTTTTGGGTGGAGGACGGCTTACTCTACACCAAGGGGAGACGACTCTACGTGCCTAAGTGGGGGAACCTAAGGCGAAACCTGATCAAGGAGTGCCATGACACCAAGTGGGCTGGGCACCCTGGGCAACGACGCACAAGGGCACTACTTGAGTCGGCTTACTATTGGCCTCAGATACGGGACGAGGTTGAGGCCTATGTGAGGACTTGTCTTGTGTGCCAACAAGACAAGGTGGAGCAACGACAGCCTAGAGGCCTGTTGGAGCCACTACCCATAGCGGAGCGCCCATGGGACAGCGTCACCATGGACTTCATCATCGGGCTGCCCAAGTCGGAGGACAGTGGGTCAATCATAGTAGTGGTGGACAGGTTCTCTAAGTATGCAACCTTCATAGCAGCCCCGACTGACTGCACGGCGGAAGAAACAGCGAGGCTATTCCTTAAGCACGTAGTCAAGTATTGGGGGTTGCCTAAGTTTATCATCAGTGATCGCGACCCGCGCTTCACTGGGAAGTTTTGGACGGAGCTCTTCAAGCTTATGGGTTCGGAGCTTCACTTCTCCACAAGCTTTCACCCACAGACGGATGGGCAGACCGAGAGGGTGAACGCGTTATTGGAGCTATACTTAAGGCACTTCGTGAGTGCCAACCAGAAGGATTGGGCTAAGTTGCTAGATATAGCCCAGTTCTCATACAACCTGCAAAGGAGTGAAGCAACCAACAAGAGTCCGTTCGAGCTAGCCACAGGGCAGCAACCATTAACTCCTCACATCCTAACGATTGGCTATACGGGGAGAAGTCCAGCGGCTTTCAAGTTCGCAAAAGGGTGGCATGAGCAAGCTGACATAGCACGCTCATACTTGGACAAGGCCGCTAAGAAAATGAAGAAGTGGGCTGACAAGAAGCGACGGCACACGGAGTATAAGGTCGGAGACATGGTGCTTGTCAAGCTCCTTCCTCAACAATTCAAGTCCCTAAGGCCGGTGCATAAAGGCCTTGTGAGGAGATATGAAGGACCCTTCCCTATACTTGGGAAGGTTGGCAAGGTGTCCTATAGAGTCGAGCTACCACCAAGGTTGAAGATTCATCCTGTCTTCCACGCAAGCTACTTGAAGCCCTATCACGGAGACACGGATGATCCAAGCCGAGGGTTGTCTAAGAGGGCACCTACAGCGGTCGTGACCTCCTATGATAAGGAGGTAGAACACGTCCTCGCGGATCGGGTCATCAGGAGACGAGGAGTACCTCCTGCTACGGAATACTTGGTGAAATGGAAGGGACTACCAGAAAGCGAGGCTAGCTGGGAGCCAGCAGAGGCACTATGGCAGTTCCAGGAGCAGATCGAGCGGTTCCGGGCAGAAGGCGCGACGAGGACGTCTGCGGCATAGGTGGGGGAGAGTGTCACAAGCTTATCCAAATGAGCCTCCCCATGGCCTTATATAGAGCCAGGAAGCTTCTGGAGACTCCTAGAGTGGGAAGAGTGTGGAAGGTTCTAGAGAAGCCTGGAGGGATCCACACAATTCTACACCATGGTGGAAGGCACGAGAGGAGTCCGGGGCTTTCTAGAGAAGTCTAGAAGACTCTTGTATATACTTGTATATAGGCTTGTAACTAGAATGGTGTAGGACATTCTAGAATAGTCTTGAGTTGTAAGGAACCCTCCAAGGTTCCAGAGAGTTCCAATGGTGCCTATAAATAGATGAGGGCCTCATTTGGCCAAGGCACCAAGCAAGTGAGCATCCAAAACACTTGTAAAGGCTTCTTTGAGTAATAGAAAGCTTCCATTCTTTAAGGAGTTGCCTACCAAGCTTCTTAAGCTTTCGAGTCACGAGTGTCTTAGCCTAGCAAGCTAAGCATTGGGAGGAAGGCTGACTTAGCAAGATCAAGTGTCTTGGCTTGTCTAAGTGCCGCACGAGCTTAGTGATCGACTAAGTCCGTGACATTAGGCTCTGGAGCAATGGAAGTGGCATTAGTGCTCTTGTTAATTATCCTATTGTTAAAGAATTTATAAAAACTGTCAACAATTCCCCCTTAACAGTGTCTCAACAGTCCTAATATAGTGCTATAGTAAAACCATCTAAGCTAGGTGCCTTCTCAATGTCCATTTGAAAGATTGCTTCTCAATATTCCAATTTTGTAAAGGTTGCTACAAACTACTAGAGCTATCCTCAGAGATAAGGGCCCATTCTGAACCTTCAAACCTTCGTGCATCTTCATCTAATCTGCTGTAAAGTTTGCTATAGAAATCTTAAATCTTCTTTGGGATGTTATCTTGGTTATCGAGCAATACACTATTCTCGTTTATCTTGGTTATGCACAATGTTCATTTTCCTTTCAATGTTATAGCATCATTTTGTCAGGATAAATATTACATTGAATTAATAAGAGGGAGTTGTGCTACAGGAATGCTGCCTTTTGCTGTCTTACTCATAACTATCACACTCGTATTTGTAAGGATCTATTCGTGTATTGGTTTGAAGGCATATGCACTAGCTTTGAAAGGTAATTTTGCATGGGAATGTTTGTACATAGGTGGTTGAGCCATTGTCCAGTTTTTCATTGCATTTTTGTTTCTTTTGATAGATTTCTTTCCCTTTAGGAATACTTTTATATTCTATATGGAACAGTCCTCCACATAGGGATGCAAATAAGATTAGACTATTCCTGTTTTTCCGATTTCTCTCTCTTCTTTCTTCATTTCCCCCTTCTCTTCATTCTTTTGTCCTAGCACACTAAACCTTAGATGACTTGTATGTAATAAGCCTCCTTATATTTTTGACATGTCTTGCCTCCTTTTTTTCTTGGGTAGATGTTGTCTCCTTATATTACTAGGATACAATCATGTAATTATACCTCTAAGGTTTTCTTGCATCAACATCCTTGAATATTAATAAAACAATATCCTTTTTATTCATACTGCACTTCAATCTCTTATAGAAACATGATATCTGCTGTGTTATAGTCCTATTTACTTTGGTTTGAGCCTACATGATGCATTAATCATATAGTTGGTTTGAATTGTGCATGCATCTACCATTTCTGACTACACCATTGAAATTGATTACTTGTACATGCATGTTTAGCAACGATGAAAATATTGAGAAATTTCACCCATTTTTTGGTGAAAAGTTGGGGATAATGGATAGTGGTGAAAGGGAGGCATGGTGGTAAGAGCTATCCATCAAAAAATCACAAGACTACTGAAAAAAACTCAGATATTTTGATCGATATATCAGCAGGGGAGAATCTAATGTATAGCAGGAAATTTTATCAGAAGGTTTTGCTGATGTTTTAGCAATTTTTTGCTGATTTCCTTTTTTTTATGGGATAAAAATTGGTCAAAAATCACTCCTTTAACCAAAGAGCAATTTTTTAAAAATTGATACATCCAATGGCTCCAGTGGTATGTCCGCCAATATGGGTATTTACTTTCTTGAATATTAGGAATGAACAGTTTCCCTTTTGATGAAAAGAAAAAAATGTTAGAAAAGAATTACCCTCTTTAAAACTGAGGAAAATAATCCACTAATTGATGACTTCTACAGAAGTCTAATAATTAAAATCTAAATAGCCAATAAAAATTAAGTACAAAAAAAATGTATTTACCTCAATCATAAGTAACAAATATCCTCATCCTTCCAATTTTCTTTTCTATTCTTTTAATGAGACCTAAATTTGTAATTAAATTATTAAAACTTTTTATTAAAATTGTTTAAGATGTTGGTAAAACAAAAATGAAATTATTGATTTTTTTAATAAAAATTGTGACTGTTTGTGGAAATCCGGTATAATTTGAATGGTGATTTGTAGAATATTGAGGGAAAGATTGAGGCCCCAATTGTGGGTAATTTGTGTGATTTTAATTTTTTCCATATTTGTGTTTTTTCCATTTTTTTGCTCTCTGTGTATATGTTAAATAGGGATCCAATTATGTAAACAACAACAATTTTTTGAATGAATATTAGAAATATTCTCAGTTTCTACATGGTATTAGAGCGGTGTTTGCTCTAAAACCCTAATCAATCCATGGCTGCCCAAAGAGGAGACAATCATGAGTCCAGTCAATCGGAAACCCATGAAAGAGTGTTGGAGATACACTCCTCAATGGGCCTCGTCGGTGCATTCGACAACTCCCCATTCCATCTTACCATTGAAAAATTGAACAGTAAGAATTACAAAGAGTGGGCGTAAGCAATCAAGCTTGTTATTGACGGAAAGGGAAAGTTAGGGCTTCTTACTGGCGAGACTTGACGACCACCTCCGACCGATGTAGCAGCAACTCATGCTTGATTGACTCTATGAAGCTAGCTATTGGCAAAACCTATATGTTCCTCCCGACGACAAAGGACGTGTGGGATGCGATACGGGAAACATGTTCCGATGTCGAGAATGCTTCCCAAGTCTTTGAACTCAAGATGCGGCTCAGGCAGATGAAGCAAGGAGATCGGGAAGTCACGGAATACTACACCGAGATGCTGGGGTTTGTCGCAAGATCTCGATCTCAACTGCGAAGAGGAGTGGGAGTGCATGGGTGACAGTGTGCGCTTCAAGAAGAAGATGGAGAATGAGAGGGTCTTCAAGTTCTTAGCGGGGCTGAACTGCGAGCTTGATGATGTCAGGAGTAGGGTTCTCAGTTGCCGGCCGTTGCCCTCCATCCGAGAGGTTTTCTCTGAGGTGCGGCGAGAGGAAAGCAAAAGGAGAGTGATGCTGGGTCTTCCATTTGGGCCCGAGGCTTCAACCCTTTTAATCCGTGGGCCTCATGCTGTTGCTGGACGTGGGCCTCATGCTGGATTTAGTGGGCCTCATGCTGCTAGATCTAGTGGGCCAAGCCCAAGACAGTCCAAGAGGACTTATTGTGAGCATTATAAGAAATTGGGCCACACTAAAGACACTTGCTGGACTTTACATGGCAAGCCCACTGATTGGAAGCCCAGACAGCCCAATAAAGCCCATAGTCATTAGGCCTCCACCGAAACCCAGGTAGACAAAACTCCCATAGAAATTCATCAGTCAACTTCTAGTGTGGGGTTTAATTCCGACTAGCTTGTGAAATTATGTGAGTTTTTTTCTAATTTCCAAGCCTCTGGACTGATGCTCATCATTTATTTTCTACATACTCTCTCTATGTCGGTAATTTAAAAGTAAAAATTGCAGATGGTACGTTATCCCCAGTTGCTGGCAAAGGGAGTATTCGTATTTCTGAGTCTATTACTCTCAACTTGGTCCTACATGTACCTAATTTATCTTGCAATTTGCTGTTTATTAGCCAGTTAACCAAAAACTCTAATTGTTCAACTAAATTCCTACAATCTCATTGTGTTTTTCAAGACCTATCATCGGGGAAGACGATTGGCAGTGCTAAGGAACGTGAGGGTCTATATTACTTCGACGAAACTGATGTGCGTGGATAGTGTCCTCCTAATGTTTGTAATTCTGCATCTCGTCCTAAGGACAGTGAACTGTTGTTATGGCACAAAAGATGGGTCATCCTAGTTTTCAGTACTTAAAACATTTATTTCCTTCACTATATTCAAATAAAGCTTCATGGGATTTTCAGTGTGAAGTGTGTGAACTTGCCAAACATCATTGGACGTCTTTTCCTAAATCTAAGTATAAACCATCTATACCATTTACTCTAATTCATAGTGATCTATGGGGACCCTCACGTACCTCTAATAGGACACATAAAAAATGGTTTATTACTTTTATTGATGATCACACTCGCCTGTGTTGGGTATATTTGTTGACTGATAAAACTGAGGTTCGATTAGTCTTCATGAACTTTCACTCTATGATACAAACTCAGTTTCACACCAAAATTCAAATTCTTCGTACTGATAATGGTATTGAGTATTTTAATCACTCATTGAACACTTATCTACAAGAAAATGGTATTATACATCAAAGTTCTTGCGTTGGCACTCCTCAACAAAACGGGGTTGCAGAATGGAAAAATAGATATATTCTTGAAGTTGCTTGTGCTTTGCTATTTACCTCTCACATGCCCTCACAATTTTGGGGTGACTCCATTTTCACAACCACATACCTTATTAACCGAATGCCTAGTCGGGTCCTATCTTTTGTTACACCCTTCCAGAAATTCCAAGAGTTTTTTCCTCATTCTAGACTCGATGTACTTCTTTCACTTCGTGTCTTTGGGTCCACTGTGTTTGTCCACACTCACGGACTTAAGCGAAACAAATTTGATCCTAGAGCGCTTAAATGTGTCTTTCTTGACAACTCTTCCACACAAAAGGGCTACAAATGCTATGACCCAATTTCACAGAAGCTATATGTTAGCCTAGATGTCACATTTTTTGAGCATACTCCCTACTACTCGCTTCAGGGGGAGTTCGTGAGTGAAACTAGACCACCCTTAATATTTGACTACCTCGATGTTGTTGTGTTCGAATCCACTCCGTGCCTTATATCTACCCCTTCGCCTAATACAGAAGGACACTTAAACTTAGGGGGAGATACAGAATTATAGACAAATAGGGATACACTCGTCTACTCAAGGAGGCCAAAATCGAAGTTCAATGAGACACTCATCTCCGAAGCACTAAAAGAGTCACAACCGGTGATAGTTCCAACCCCTTGGGAGTCTGGTTCCAATCCTGATCAAGTAATAGATGACTTACCCATTGCTCTTAGGAAACATCCTCGTTCATGTACTCTCCATCCTATCTCGAAATTTGTGTCTTATAATGCTCTTTCTGCAAAGTGTCGTGCTATTACAACTAACCTTGATAGAATCCAGATTCCTAAAAACATGCAAGAAGCCTTGGAGATTCCAGAATGGAAAGAGGCAGTGATGGAAGAAATAAGGGCATTGGAAAAAAATGGGACTTGGGAAGTGATGAATTTGCCAAGAGGGAAGAAACCGGTGGGTTGTAAATGGGTATTCACAGTGAAATATAAGGCGGGTGACACAGTAGAATGATACAAAACCCGTCTGGTTGCAAAGGGGTTTACTCAGACCTACGACATCAATTATATCGAGACATTTGCACCAGTGGCAAAGCTGAACACTATAGGAGTTCTTTTATCCTTGGCAGCAAACCTCGACTGGCCACTCCATCAGTTTGATATCAAGAATGACTTTCTGAATGGTGAGCTGGAAGAAAAAGTGTTTATGATGCTACCACCAGGGTTCTGTAAGGAAGAAGAAGAAACCAGGGTATGCAAATTGAAGAAATCTCTCTATGGTCTCAAGCAATCACCGAGAGCATGGTTTGATAGATTTGCAAAGGTGATTAAGAACCAAGGATACCAACAGGGACAGTCGGATCATACTATGTTATTCAAATAGTCCAACGATGGAAGGATGACTATCCTAATCGTGTATGTCGATGACATCATGCTCACTGGAGATGACATAGGAGAAGTGGAAATGTTGAAGAAGGTCTTAGCCACAGAATTTGAGGTAAAAGATCTGGGTCAAATGCGGTATTTCCTAGGAATGGAGGTCGCCAGATCAAGGATGGGAATTAGTATTTCCCAAAGAAAGTATGTACTTGACTTGTTGATTGAGACTGACATGCAAGTCGAGCGATACCCCTATCAAGGCAAGAAAAAGGATGGAAAGCGACGGAAAACCCGTGGATAGAGAGAGATATCAGCGACTAGTAGGTAAACTGATCTATCTTTCTCACACTAGACTCGACATTGCTTTCGCCGTAAGCGTGGTTAGCCAGTACATGCATTCACCAAAGGAAAATCATCTGGAAGTAGTGTATAAGAGCCTCAGATACCTAAAGGGTTCTCCAGGGAGAGGACTATTCTTTAAGAAGAGTGACAGTAAGAAAGTAGAGATCTATACAGATGCAGATTGGGCGGGATCATCAGATGATAGAAGATCTACTATAGGCTACTGTACCTATGTCTGGGGGAATTTAGTAACATGGAGAAGTAAGAAGCAGAGCGTAGTAGCCAGAAGTAGTGCCGAGACTGAATTCAGAGCAGTTGCACATGGTATGTATGAAGGACTGGTTGCAGAAACTGTTGGAAAAACTACACATTACAATAGAGCTCCCCATTAAACTCTATTGTGACAACAAAGCTGCAATTAGTATTTCTCATAATCCTGTTCAGCACGGCAAGACCAAACATATAGAAGTGGATAGACACTTTATAAAGGAGAAAATTGAGAAAGGGATTATTTGCGTGACTTATATCCCTACAAGGGAACAATTGACGGATATTTTTACCAAGGGGTTACAGAAATCAAGCTTTGAAGATTTTATTTGCAAGTTGGACATGATTAATATCTATGATCCAACTTGAGGGGAGTGTGGAAATTCGGTATAATTTGAATGGTCATTTGTAGATATTGAGGGAAAGATTGAGGCCCCAATTGTGGGTAATTTGTGTGATTTTAATTTTTTCCATATTTGTATTTTTTCCATTTTTTTGCTCTCTATGTATATGTTAAATAGGGACCCGATTATGTAAACAACAACAATTTTTTGAATGAATATTAGAAATATTCTCAGTTTCTACATTGTTATTGGTAATTTTTTTTTTTTAAATTTTTGGTTCAATTTTTAAAAATTTCTGAAATTGATAAATACTTATATTTATTATATTTGTGATTGATTTTTAATAATGATTCTAATTGACATTTTTAAAACTTCTATTTTTTTTATTCATATTTTTTAAAAATGATTGAAATGAATAAAAGATATGACATTTATTTTCAAATAATCTTTGATAAAATTTTAAATTTCTTTAACTAAAACTTTTAGCATTTTGATTATTTGCAATTCATTTTTAACAAATGTTTTTTTTTCTAGATAAATATTTCATGCACAATGGTGTGCTTAATATGGTTTAACTTTCATAATTATATTTAAGCATGTTTATATCTTGTTAGATTAATTATTGTTAAATTTTTCCCATTTGAATTTAATTCCTGGCTGTGCCTCTACTTTGAACTAAATTGATCATCATTTTAGTATTAATGTAATGCAATGAATTTTCAAGCATTGAAATTCAGTGAAATAAATTTTTTATCTCCACATTAGTATTTTGTATCCACTTTCAAAGTCATATATGGATCAATGTGACAAATTTTATTTTTATGTGTTATTTTCTTACAAAAAACAAGTTTAACGAGTGCATTATTGATTGTTTTTTTTTTTTTAGTATAGTTTCATCCAAAATTTTCATATTTTTTTAATTAATTTTTGATGATATTGATATTTCTGTTGATATTTGAGTAATACCAGCCCAGCTATATTTCCATTGTCAATATTTTCATCCTGAAAATTTGGGCACATTGTTGCTTGATGGAGAATTTACAGTGCCTTTTGTTCTCTAACATGCTGAGTTCATCAATTGCACAATTAATTCTCTATAGTTTTGGATGCATTTGTACATCATGACTCCTGTATGCTGTACTTATAAGTAGACAAAATTTGTTGGGATGCTTAAATTTCATTCATTATGGAATTGATGATCGGGTGTATGGTACAGAATTTTGAATGAGGCCAATATGGAGCATGCTTATGATGGTTTGCTATGGACTCTCCGGTATGCTGCTCCTAATTTTCAATTATCTTTCAGTACTTTTTAATTAAGTTTGTCTTGAGTCTGCAGCATGGCTTGTCCTAAATATGTAAGAAATTATTTTCCTTTCTAATTTTCAATATTTACGATAGCATTTATGAGTTCCAACCCATTGTAATTTTTTTGCATTAATATCTACTTGTTAATTCAACAAGCCGCATGTAAATAATTTATTTCTGCTTTAATGTTTCTTCTCTCTTAGGTCTTATGGAAATTTACGTGCATCTTAAGGAGCTAATTTAATTTTTTTACTTATCTATTTAAAAAAAAATTTCAAGGAGTTTGCAGGAATTCTCTTCTGAGCTGCTGCTTCCAGTTTTAAGGGCAGAGATGTTAATGAGGTCATCTTTCACCTCAAATGAGGTATTTGGTTTATTTTCTTTCTTGATTTTATCTTTGTATTATTTTTATATTTTGGCACTCTGGTCACTGTGGTTAGTACCTTTTTTTGGTGTCAATGGAAAGCTATTCATAGTGTTATCAGAATCTCATTTGTCATGTTTGTTTTCTTGTGGGAGATGGTTCTTGCATCCATCTTTGAGGGGATTTTTGGTGTAAGGATCTGTTTTTAATCCATCTTTTTATTAGAAACATGCAATTCATTCATCGAATTATACAAACATATAAAATTGAAAGAGAAGTTATTTTTCTCAGAAAACAAAATTGGACCAAAAAGAAGAGAGAACTATAGTGCAAGGAAGGTTCGAAGCATTCAGTACCAAAAAACTCCAATATTGAAGAACTTCAGAGTATACACGGAATATTGGTTAAGGAGATTAAAAACCCTCTACAAAGTGTCTAATTGGGATGCTCCATAAATAGTCTAAAGATCTGCTATCTGAATCAGGCTGAATGAAGAATCCAATTGAAAGAACACCTTAAAATTTTGGCACTGGTCAACTATTTGATATAACCATCCATCATACTTCTGAGGATTACACTTTTCATTTGACAACTAAGAGTTGACAATAGAAAAATGCTCCACTAAAAGATTGGACAGCCTAAAAATTCTAGTCAATAGCAAGCTTTCCAAAAGAGTCTGAGTTCCTCCTGAGTAGGCCAATCCTAGATCTGCTCCTTTAGAGAAGGTTTTTGAAACACTACCATCATGCTTCTTAATTCCCCCAATCCTCAGTGGACTTAAGTATTCAAAGAACAACGGTCAAAGTTAAGCTTGAGCATCCCTACTAGAGGAGGTTTCCATTCAGCTTGCACCTCCAGCACAATATTTATTTATTATTATTGTTTTTGGAAGATGCAAGGCTCCAATCTCCTAAGATTAAGTTCAATGGGGTTCCACAAAATGCATCTGTTACTGAAGCCTAGAAGGATAAAGAAAAAGTATAGCTTCCCGTGTAGCCTCCGTGTATATCATTTTGTCCCAAAAATTTCTGGCATTTTTTTTTCAAGGTAGATCACTTAAATCAATGCAAGACAAACCACCTGCCATTGAACTTTGCCTTTTGGAAGGCAACCAAATCTTCAAAACCCAATTATTTTCATGTTCAATATACTCCTATCAGGAACCTAATCCAGCTTTCTAATATTAAATAATCTGTGCCAAACCCCTAAAGTCACTAGGCTTTGAAGAAAGAGATGATCCATCAACTTTCTAATGGTTTCGGCACACACAAGAAGCTAATCAGGGTAGAAGGCCTTTTCAGGTCTCTTAACTGCAAGACTGTTAACCTTTTTATTTACCTTTGACCAAGAAAAAGCCTTGACTTTTAGAGGGGTTTGGTGTTCAAGAGGAACTTGGCTGAGGGAAAAATGATGGGATGATCTAAACAAGAGATGGATAATAAATAGAATGAATTGAAGACATCCTAGAGGAGGTTACAGATCATATTCTTTCATTACAGTAAGAGGTTGGTACTTCTCCATGGTGAAAAAAGAAGGGATGTGTGGAAGCTGTTCTTTACTTTGTTTGGAGTGTCTTGGGTGATTCCTTCCTCGGTTAGGGAAACCCTCTTGGGTTGGAATGGGTCTTTTGTGGGAAAACGCGTAGGACAGTTTGGAAAGTGGGCCCATTATGCTTGTTTTGGTCAGTTTGAAAGGCAAGGAATAAAATTGTCTTTGAAGATGGTGTGCTGTCCATCCAAAGGCTGAAAGCTTCTTTTATTTACTTACTTTGGTCGGAGACTAAATTGTTTATAAAAAATGGTCCTCGATGTTAATTGATTTCATTGATTGGGTGGATTTCCATTGAGGGAGGGGTTGTTTTTTGTATATCTTGTTGGGCAATTTTTTGTTTTAGCCCCAAGGGGGTGAGTGTCTCTTTCCTGTACATCTTGGGCCGCTAATTTAGCGCCTCTTCGTAATACAGTACTTTTACTTATAAAAAAAAAATTACATCAAAATTAAAGAAAATATGAGCACAAAGAGCTCATTGATCTCTGGGTTTGTTGAATTATGGGGAAGTTAAAATTCAAAGTGACCAAAATGCAGGAATAGCCTATGGAAAAGTTCTATTCATCCTTTTGAGCCTCTACTATTACGGCTTTCAAGGGCATTCCTATGAACATTATTCAACTTGATTGGATTTCAATATATAGGTCGTTAAAATAGCAATGTCTAGTCATTTTGATGTCTACTGGATGTACTTCTTTTCCCCTGTTTTTGATCAGGTTTTGTAATTTAGGGAAGAATTTCTCATCCCTTCTGTTGTATTCTCATGTTTTTAATGAATATGCTTTTGTTTCTGATTAAAAGAAGTGAAAAACAGGAATAGCCTAGAATGAAAGAAATAGAATCCTTAGACCTTGAAATCAAGTAAAGATTATGGTATATACAAGGCCTGAAGAGGCTGATTACCCCACCACATATCTTCCCAAAAATTGTTTTTTCTTCTGTCATTGACTAAATAACGAATGTAAGGAAAAACAAATTGGGAAAACTCTAGCAGTAGCTTTCCATTGACAATGGTGGGAACGCTTGAATGAACTGCTGGCATTCAATCCAATAGATTCTGAGCTATAGATGTTGCTGACAACCCTATGCCACAAAGCATTAGCATCCTCAAGGAACTTGCTCAATCACTTCACCAAGAGAGCTCTATTCCTTAGAAGAATCTCCCCAATTCCCAACCTCTTCGCTCTTTAACCTACACTCTTGGTCCCAAACAATTCGATGAACTCTTCATCTTGGATGTTATTTTAACAAGAATCATAGACATTGAGAAAAAATAGATGGGTATAGGGGCTAAACATGGTTGAACCAAGATGATTCTATCTTCTAAAGACATACAACCTTTTCTTTTTTAGTTCATCAAGTTTCGAAGATATTCGTTCTAGCACTGTATCGCAAAAGGAAGAGGCTTTAAGATTTCCCCTCAAGGGAAGATCTAAATAAGAGAGAGGCTACTTGGAGGTACTGCACTCTATGATTGGTGCAAATTCACCAATTTGGTCATCACTCATGTTGATGCTCGACAAGGTGCTCTTGTGAAGATTTATATTCAAACCCAAGACTTGATCAAAGGCTAAGAGAATGAGCTTAATGTTGCTTAAGTCATCTGTTGGAGAGTATGATGTACATTGTGAGCCTAAATCCTAAAGTTTAAGCTTTTAAGAATTTTTTTTTTCAATATGGTATTAGAGCTTCGTTTGATGGGAGGTCAAGTATTTGAGCCTTACCATTGCATGTTTATTTTCAATTTATTAAGCCCACATGTGAGCCTAAAATTGGAGGCTACATGTGAGGGAGAGTGTTGGTGAGCATGATATACATTTTGAGCCCAAATCCTATTAATGGGACACCTTGATTTTACTTGCACCCACTAATATCACTTTTTTTAATACCACTCTCTTTAGCTCTAACCATGAATTTGCTTAAAATGTCAACACTAGTTTGAGGTTATAGTGTTAGGAAGATGGTGGATCACCTTACTTTTGATCTCTTGAAGCTCTTACCCATCCTTTCATACACTCTTTCACCAAATCAGCAAAACTAATTGATGATAAACCCCTCGGATTCGGGATCTCCACTTTGGTTGAAAGTGTTTCATGAGAAAAACACAGATCTAATAAATCCCAATAGATATGGTCATATGCCTTCTCAAAATCAATATTAAAAATCATCCATCCCTTATAGATTTTTTATTTTTATTTTTATTTTTTACTAATTTGTTGGCTACTAGAACCACATAATTTGTCTATCCTCAATTGAAGGCACCTTGAGAAGGAGGAATAGTCTAATGTAGTACCACCTGAACATGTTTGGTTAAGACCTCGGCTTAAATTTTATAAGATTGGTCACTAGGTTAATGCGTTTAAAATTAGAAATGCCTTTGATTTGTTCTTTCTTGGGGACTAGAGCTATGGATGTGGTATTGGCGCTTTTATTTACAATTCTACTGTCATGAATTCCTAAGAGCATTTAACAAATCATCTTTAGTGTCCAACAATCTTTATAAGAGGCTAAAGAAGAGTCATTTGCACTTGGGGCTTTATACTTACTCAACTTGACATAGCTTCTCAAATTTCTAACTTCGAAAAAGTTGCTCCAACCAATTAGTGCTCTCTAAAGAAATGGGGGACCAACCAAACTTCTAACCTTCATTGTTGTTTAACCGACTTACTATATAAGTGGTAAAAAATGATAGTGAGGTACATGGTTGCTTCTGGAGGTATCTGTCTATGAGAGTTTTGTTGCAGTCATAGAGTGAAGATTTAGGGGAAATGCGGCTACTTAGCCTTTTTGTGTGCTATCAAGCTAGAACAAAATGCTAGGATCTTTTGAGTATAGGAGGCCATCAATGACAGACTTGCAAGAAAGCATCTATTTTCTCATAATTCTTTAGGGGTGAATCACCCAAAAGTTTTCTGGAGTTTGCGGAGAGAGGCTAGGATCAGAAATTTCAGTCTGAAGCTGTACTACAACTCCGTACGCGATGAGACTATCATGGTATTCCCAGTCAAAGGGATATGAGGGTCTTGAGCTCCTTTGAGACATGTTTTTTTTTTTTTTTTTTTGCATGGAAAGCTGTTAGGGGAAAAATTTAACTATAGATATTTTAAAGAAGAAGAGCTGGACAATGGTCAACAGATGCAGTCTTTGTAAAAGCAATAAAGAATCAATTGATCATATCTTGATTCATTGTGAAAAGACAAGAGTGAATCGGGTGTTTCTCTTAGCAGTCTTTGGCGTGAATTGGGTGTTTTAAGCTTTAGTGAGAAATCTCCTCTTTGAGTGGAGATTTAAGGGATTGGATGAAAAAGAACAGTTTGGCGTATGCCACCCTTTTATTTGTTTTGGTGTTTATGGATTGAGCTTAACCGAATGATTTTCAATGAAGAAGAGCTCTAAGAGCAACAGTTGAAGGTCTTCATTAAATCCCTTTTAGAGTGGTTGCAAGTTTCATGCAAATGAAGAGCTTCTCTATGTTGGATTTCTTAGATTCCCTATTCTGTAGTTAGGTTAGCTTGTTATGTCTGTTGCTGATTTGGTTGTTGTGCTTTTTTCATAGGATGCTTGGTGTATACTACCTGGGTATATAGGATGCACTCTCTCTTATGGTGCTTTTTAATAGAGGTTCTTTTGTCTATTAAAAAAAAAAAGAATGTTCTATGAAGTCTTCTTTATCATTGTCGTGCTGGATTGGTGAAGGGTTTGCCTCTGACATGGAGACTAGTAGGGGTCAGGTGAGTGGACTCCTCTTTCAATAGGTACCCTCAAGATCACTTTCGATGGATATTCTGGATGATTGAAGTTGAGGATCAGCAGTGTTGTATGGGATCTCAGAGGCGGGATTATCTAAGTTTTTCTGATGGTGGCAAGTTTTAGATTAGCCATCTAGGTTGAGATATTGGCTTTAGTAGAAGCTGTCAAATTGGCCACAGAGCTTGGCACCTTTAGTACTATGGTGGGGGGAGATTCAATGACAGTTCTTTCTTAGTTATCACATGGGATAAGAGGGACATGGAACATGATTATCGGGCGTGGCAGAATTGCAGATTTTGCTAGAGCTATGGGTTGCTTGTTGTCATGGATGTGTAGATTGACAAATCAGAAAGGTGATAGGCTGGTCATAAGGAGGAGCGCTTTTCCTTGTATAGTCTGCTAGGAATCTCATTCTCCCTTGAGTTTTGTTGGTGGAGTTTGTGGGGTATTTGTTCTGTGTCCGGTTTTTTGGTGCATTTATGCTTCTTTTCTGGAGGCTTTTTGTCCTTTGTTTTTATTTCTCTTTTACATAATAAAATTATCCATCTTGGTAATGTTTATCAATCTTTTGCGAACTTTGATCTTTATTCTGCTGATGCTGTGAGGGAATTTTATATTTTGGGTTTGCTTCAGCCTGTATTGTCTTACTATTTGTATAGTTAGTTTTTCAAATATACCTAATGCATATTGTTCTGGTGCTATTGTTCTTTTCCTTTTGAAGCTTTTTTTTTCTTCTTAAGTGGGCAGTATTCATCTAGTGGTTGGATGAAATTTTGCAGTTTGATAATGGTTGGCATACAATATGGAGCTGTCTAATGCATGGGTTACCTATATTCAGCAATATCACTTCAGTTGTAAGTTTTAATCATGAGCTCATTTCTAGTATCATCAATGTAACTGAGTGATGGTTATATACTTTTTTTTTTTCTAAACTAGTACTATTACTACTATAATAGTTGTAATTGGTAGTATCTCTCTTTCATCTGGTGCTAGTGTTTGGGCAAAATCTTGGAACTGGTATCAGAAAATACCAAGTAGTGCTGTGTGTGCAGCACAAAACATATCTACTTCGGTAAAAATTCACATTACCAGAAAATGATGTAAAGTGGCGCCTTTTTCATTATTGAGATGCCACTTTGCAGAAATGTACTTTAATAAAATTACAATTAAATGATACACTGCTTTCTATGGCAACATCAACATATTTCTTTCCTATATTTAGTTTTCTGTTGAAGCAAACATTGGAAAAAAATTTCTTCTAGATGTTTGGAATTTTGTTGTGTGAGTAGGAGTGCACTGAACTCTCAGCCTCTGGGGCTTTTGGAGGGATAATGATAATTTGGGATTCGCTGTCTCTCTATATTTGAGGTGGTGACAGGTTCTGTTTCATTTTAGTCAAGCTTTCATTTCATTAAGTACTGAAGGATTTTTTTTATTCTTTTTTCCTGCGGCTTCTTATACTTAAGAAAGAGTTTTGGAAAGAGATATAAGATATCTTTGGGTTTGAGTTAACCTTCCCAAGGTGTATTGGGGAGATTTTAATGTCATAAGAAGAGCCTTAGAAAAGTTAGGAGGCTCTAGGTTAATCTCAAGCATGAGGGATTTTGATGACCTTATTAGGGAGTTTGAGCTAGTTGAACTCCTTCTTAGGAATGCTTCTTTTACTTGGTCAAATTTGCAAGAGTCTTTTGTTTGCTAGAGGTAAGATAGGTTTTGGTTTTCCTTGGCTTGGGCAGAAAGTTTCCCTGATAGTAATATAGTATTCAAGAAAATTTACCCTATCCTATGCCTAATCATTAACTTTAGTATTAGATACCAATCCTTTTAAGTGGGGACTAGGAGGGTATTTGGTAAAACTTCGTACTTGTTACTTGCTTATTTAAGTTGATTTTAAGTCAAATTAGTCATAAGTTGTGAATTTAAAACTTATTACTTGATTTTTACTTTAAGTATTAAGATTGTTTGGTAAACTTAACTTGATTTTTTTAAATTATTAAATTGACATATTTACCTTCATTAATTTTAATACCCTTATTAATTTTAACTAATATTTACTTTCATCAAAGTATTTATATGTAAGAGCATAAGGTGAGGTGTTTTTGTTCTCGTGAAGTGAAGCGTAAGCCTCAAATCATTAAGACATAAGCCTTTTGAGACCTAATTTTTATAATTAATAAATATGTAAAAATATATATATAAAAAAAAAAAATATAAAAACTAAAAACTTCATACTAAAAAAAATTAATTACATAAAGATTTTTAAATAAATTACATAATTATTTTAGAACATAAAAAAAATAAAATTTCAATTCTAAAATTTCAAAATTAAATATTAGCATATTAACTATTAATAATTTAATATAAATATAAAGACCTAATTATTTATATAATTTTACAATTTTTTATTAAGGGTTTAATCTTAAATAAAATATTAGCATATCAATTATTTATATAAGCAGTAGTTGAAAACAACTAAACTGCTAGGGGGCTAATCTTTCAATAGGCCCACCTCCTTTGCAGCCATCTCATCAACTACTACCTCTTCCTTGACCTTCTTGCCTACTTGGACTTCATACAAACTTGTCTCAAACTTTGGAAACTCCATGGATCAACTATCTATAAAAACCATCTTCAACAGACCATTGACCTTGTATATCAAGCCCTGTTTAATTTGTCAAACTATTATTCCTATACATAGGTTCATAACAAAATCCACAAAATATACCTATAAAAAAAAAAAAAAAAAACAAAATCCACGAAGTAAACTTTTTGAACTTTTAACTATGATTTTTAGTTCTGAATTTTAACTGGTATTTATTTGTTATGTATGTTTTTGTGTGTTACTCTAAAGTTTTTAACTTCTTATATTTGTTATCATTCCTTTTGTACTGAAAAAGGAATTAAAAAAAAAGAGAAGAAAAAGAAAAAGAAAAAGAAAGTATATTAAATAAAAGTTTTTATTCACTAATCACCATTATTTCTTAACATTCATTGCAAGAATAAATTTACGTCTAAAATTTTAAGTGTGCCTTTGACATCATGTATGTAACTTGTACATGTAAGAATATTCTCTCCCTTTTATGATTGATTTTTAATCTTTAAGTACATTTTAAAGAAATAATATGATAATTATTTTAAGTCACTACTTTAATGTATATTGTGTTTATTTTCACATAGGTGGATGCTGCTTTGGTGCTCCTTGGGAACATGGTTTCTAATGTGAGTTCTTAAATATTTATTAGCCATTAGTCCACATATTCCAATAATAGCGTATTTTTTTTTTGTTATCTCAGATTGAAGAAAGTTCTTACATGACTTTCTTGTCTTTTAGGACCTAATAAGTACGCCCATTGTACCTCAAGAAATATGGGATCTTCGGTTATTTAAACATATGCCATCGGTGTAAGTGCATCGTACTTTGAGTGTGCTCACTTATATCATTCTTGTAATTCTACATGTCAATCTTCATTTATATCTTATATTTTCAAGAGAAACTTGTTTGTCAAATTGGTGAATTAGGATGCTCATGAACTCTTTTATTAATCTTTTTCCTTTTATTTTTTATTTTATTTTATTTTGGACTTGACCTTCATATACAAAAATAATGAATAGAAAATACTGTTTAATGATGGTATGACTCATACTGACATGGAGCTATTGATTTCTTGCTTGGCTTAGATGATGAAAATAATTTCAACTTGTTTGAACACCATTGCCCTTGGAAAGCCAATTCTCAAGTTTTCAACGACTTTTCTATTTTCATTGATATTTGGTGGGAGATGGAACAAAAATTCATTGTAAGGAAGATATTTGGTTGGGTGATCATCTTCTCATGTTTCAATTTTCAAATCTTTTCAAAGTTACAAGGACTAAAAAGAAGTTATTTCTCTTGTTTCCTTAGTAGTAGATCTTTCCTCTTTCAAACTACCTTGGAATTTCAATTTTCATAGAAACCTTTCTGATCTAGAGATTGAGGAACTAACTAGCCTTATTTTAGCGCTACTTTATGTATATGTCACATTCCTTTCTAGATAAAAGAGTTTGGTCATTGACTCCCTCAAGACATTTCTCTGTGAGCTCCTTCTATAAAGCTTTCTTAATCATTCTCATTCTTCTGCTATTACTTGTTTTGCTCTTGCTAAGTTAATTTGGAACTCAAAAGCTCCACCAAAGGTTAAGACTTTTGTGTGGCTCATGGCAAATAAGAAGGTTAATACTAACAACTTGCTTTAATTGAGGAGGCCTAGCAAAGCTCTTAGTCTAGACCATTTTGTAATGTGTTTGAAGAATAGTGAATTGGTCTTCAATCTTTTTCTTAATTGTCTCACGGCATTGGTACTTGGCACACATTGTTCAACATTGCTAATCTTGATTGGGTTCCTCTTAGAGGCATAACAGTGATATCGGGAATTTCCTTAAGGGCTTTGAAAGCCTTCCAAAAGGGAAGATTCTTTGGCAAATGGGTGCTTTACCTTTTTTTTTTTGGTTTATTTGGTTGGAGAGGAATGTAAGGATTATTGAGGATAGATGGAGATTGGTGAATGCCATTTGAGACTCAATTTTATTTTTTTCTTTCCTATGGGTCCTCGTCACCAAACCTTTTGCGGATATCCCATTGTATCTTTAATGCTAGATTGGAAGAGTGCTTCCTACTCATTTAGTTTGAAGAAGACAATGATTGAGTGGTTCCCCCCTCCCTCTATTAGGTTCCGTGAAGTTAAACTTTGATGGATGTTCGTTGGGTAACCTTGGACAGATAGGTATCGGAGGTGTTGTTAGAGGTTATCTTGGTACTGTATTGAGACCTTTTTCTAAGCATGTAAAAATGAGGTTAGCTGCAAGGTAGAAATATTGGCATTGTTGGAGGGGGCTTGATGCAAGCAAAAACTTTATCTCTAATAAGATGAATGTCGACGAACCAACTTGAGGGGGAGTGCTGAGAATCTGAAGTCTAATAAGATCATATAGCCTGGAGGAGTTTGCTGTCAAGCCTAAAATTCTAGGATTTATTAGGCTGATTTGTTCCTATATTTAAATTATTCTATAGTTGTAAATTATCTATAGGAATTCTACAGATATTTTCCTATTTTTTCTTCCTAGTTTTTAGCATTGATCCTAGCCTTACTCATGTATAAATTTAACAACAATCATGTACACAATTCAATGAGTTAGATTAATAGAAAAATTTTCATCTTTTCCCTTATAATATTTTAGATGACTGATAAGGAGAGGGGGGTTCATGGAAGTTTGACAACTAGATGCACAAAATCATAGATATTGCAAATGAGTTGGGTTGTTCTTTCTCTTGGATTCCTCATACCTAACCAAGTTGCAAATCAGTTAGCCAAATAAGGAGCAAAGCATATGACCTCCTTTGTTGGAGGTTTCCTTCCCCATTGAGGTCCAATGTTTTTTCTCTTGTATATATGCGGGTTTTTATGAGGAGGGGCTAGTTTTTGTGGCTCTAATTCTTGGTTACTTTCTATCAACTTTTGTGCACATTTGAAGGAGTGCTTATCCTTCCTGTGTTTATCAATTGATTGATGAATGAAAATGTTTGTTTTTGATAAAAAAAAGTTCCTTAACTTCTGAGTGGGAATGTTTATGGTGGAATTTGAAATTTTAAAACATAGTAGAAGATGCAGGGACTAAAATGAAGAAATGAGAGTTTTTGGTCGTAGAGACCTTGAAAAGAGTTGACAATGGAACGCCTAATAATGATTACCTGACCAAGTATCTTTCCAAAAGCAAATTTTCATACCATCTTTTATAAAAAAATTAGTAAAATGAGAGAAATCTGAGCATAGGTTGGATTTTGTGCTTTCCAAGGGCAATGATGAAGCCACCTAACATAATATTTTGATCTTACCCATTGAAGTGTAATCTGTAGGTTGTTAAGATGATCTTATGCCTACAATCACTTTACTAAGAGGACTCGATTTGATAGGGAAAATTTTGAATCCTAAAGAATTAGTTTGAGTCTAATTTTTTGTAATATTAGTTGCTTGGCACAAAATAGAGGACACTTTATGGACCATCTTTGTTATTTATTGGCAATTTTAGAAAAGACAAATATATGCTTTCATTTATTTTTTATTTTTTATTTTTTTTGATTGGAAACGACAAAGGCATATATTGATGAAAAGGAAAGTACAAGAGAAGGATGAGGAATCCTCCCACCAAAGAAAAACAAAACTACAATGAAACAAATGCGAGAAAATACAAAGTAGATACAGGCAACTGCTATGAGTTAGGCCACCCCAATGGAGTTGCACGCCGCTAACCAATCAAGGAGTATCACATTAAGGGGAATCCCCTTAAAAACCTTAGAACAAAAAGCCCAAAGAGAAGCAAGGAAATGAATCATGTCCCAAAGGTTCTCTGAATTCCTTGTTTTATCCTCAAAGATCCTTGCATTTCTTTCCCGCCACACCACCCATAATAAAACGATGCACGCAGCTTGCCATAATACAATCCCTCTCTTAGAAGATCCAAACCCATTAAAATTGGTAGAAAGCATGTCACAGATGCTCCTAGGAGGGACCCAATCTATCTTTGTTAACTGAAATAGTCTGTACCACAACCCCATCGTCAGAGGGCAATGAAGAAAAAGATGATCTACTATTTCTCCCTGCTTCATGCACAACATACAAATGTTGGGACTAAGTGCTTTGTAGGGTCTTCTCAACTGTAGCATGTCATTAGTATTTACCTTCTTGTGAGCTACTAACCAGACAAAGGACTTGATTTTGAAGGGGACTTGAGAATTCCAGACTAATTTGGAAGGGAAAACTGAAGGCAAACCAGATCTTTGGGATAAGGCAAGAAAGAAAGATTTGACTGTGAAAAGTCCTGAAGAAGATAAAGACCAAGATTTCTTATCTGGAACCGAAGGTGATAAATGTATAAGATCAAGAGACCGCATGAAACTCTCTAAATCTTCTATCTCGGAATCAGAAAGGTTACGGCGGAAGTTAAAGTTCCAAGAGAAGGGTCGAGTGGATCGGTGAATTGAAGAAAGAGGAATATTTTTATCCATTACTACTCTAAGTAGTCTTGGATAACGGACCCCCATAGGTTGATCCCCCCACCACAAGTCTTCCCAGAATCGAATTCTTTCCCCATCTCCTACCATGAACCGAGTAAACTTGGAAAAATCTTGGAAAACTTGTGCAATAGCCTTTCAAGGACAACGATGTGACCATCTAACAACAGTGTTGGCGTCCCAACCATTAGAGTGTGATCCATAAATGCTTAAAATGACCTGATGCCACAGCGCTGAACCCTCCCTGGGATACCTCCACAACCATTTCCCTAAGAGAGCGGAATTCCGCAAGGAAATCCTTCCGAGACCCAAACCCCCTTTCGCCTTCGGATTACACACTACATTCCAACTAACTAGATGATCTCTTTTGCCTTCCCCAACCCCGGACCATAAAAAGTCTCTTTGCAACCTCTCAATTCTTACTGCCACGGAGGCGGGAATCTTAAACAATGAAAGGAAGTAACAAGGCATATGAGTGAGACAAGATTGAATGAGAGTTATCCTACCTCCAAACGATAAATATGCCTTTTGCCACCCATCTAATCTGCTCGAGATCCTCTCAATCACAGGATCCCAGAAGCTACCCGACTTGGGATTCCCACCCAGAGGAAGACCCAGGTAGAGTATGGGCCACCCAGATGCCTTGCAATCAAGCAACTCGGCCAACCTATGAAGATGATCCTGACCGAGGTTGATGCCATAAATATTACTTTTATCAAGGTTAACCTTCAGCCCAGAAATATGTCCAAACACTAGCAAAACGTTCTTGAGAGTTATCAAGTCCTCTTCTTGAGTACTAGAGAAGAAAATGGTGTCATCTGCAAATTGTAAATGGGACACCTTTGTTCTGTTCCTACCCACCCTGAAACCCTCTAGAGCATTTCTTTCCTCTGCTCTCAATAACATCCTGCTCAAAACATCTGCTACTATGGTGAACAAAAAAGGGGATAAAGGGTCTCCTTGTCTTAAACCTCTAGATGCCTTAACCCACCCTTTAGCGTTTCCATTCACTAGAATTGCAAAAGACACCGATGACAGACAACCTCTTATCCATTTCCTCCATCTAGGATTGAACCCTTTTCCTCCATCACATGGTCCAAAAAATCCCAACTCACATGGTCATAAGCCTTTTCAAAGTCAATTTTAAAGACAACTCCTTCCTCTCCTGATCGTTTTTTCTCATCCACTATCTCATTGGCTATGAGGACTGCGTCCAAAATTTGTCTCCCTTGAACAAAAGCTCCTTGAGTGGAATGGATGGTTTCATGAAGTATCCCTCTTAGATGCCCTGCTAACACTTTGGCTATAATCTTGTAAAGACTTGTGATCAAGCTAATGGGTCTATAGTCTGATATCTTCTTTGCTATACTTTTTTTAGGTAACAGAACTATGAAGGACGCATTAGTGCTTTGATTAATTACCCCGCTCCTGTGAAACTCATCAAACACTTTCACTAAGTCCTCCTTAATCACATCCCAACAATCTTGAAACACTGCAATAGTAAATCCATCAGCCCCGGTGCTTTATCCCTATCCATCTGAAAAATGGCCTTAGAGATCTCTTCTTCAGTAAAAGGGGATTCCAACCTAGACGCACTCTCTCTAGATATAGGAGACCAATCTAAGCCTTCAACTCTCCAAGATTCTCCAGAAGGACTAGCATAGAGCTTTTCAAAATACCTTAAGATCTCCTCTTTGATGCTCTCTGAATTATCCATCACCAAGCCTCTTTCATTCTCCAACACCTTGATAAATTTCCTATTTCTCCTGCCATTAGCCACTTTATGGAAAAATTTTGAATTACAATCCCCTTCCTTAACCCATTTCACCCTAGCTTTTTGTCTCCAATGAATTTCTTCCCTCAAGATCAGCTCCTCTAACTCCCCTTTCCTTACGGCTCTATGGATTAAAAGTTCAGGGGGAAGACCCCCTTCTTGCTCTATGGAGTCAAAGTTAGCAATATCTAACAAAATGCTTTTTTTCCTTTCAATTAGGTCACCAAAAGAATTCTTATTCCACTCTTTCAATTTGGCCTTAAGGAATTGGAGTTTCCTCATGAACTTGTGACCTTCCCACCCATCTCCTTGAAACTCCTTCCACCATCTTCCAAAGCTCTCCTTAAAACTTGTATGATGTAACCACATATTCTCAAACCTAAATGGTGTTGGACCCCACCTGAACGGGTTGGTTTCCAAGACTATCGGCCAATGATCCGACGTCCATCTAGGAAGAACTTCTTGGAGACTTTGCGGGAATAATTGTTCCCACTCATTTGAGTAGAGAAAACGGTCTAATCTCTTGCAAACGGGATGCTCTTGCATGTTTGACCAAGTGAATGAAGCACTCCTTAAAGGAGGATCAATCAGTTCGTTTTCTCTTATAAAGTCATCCAAGTCCTTCATGTTTGGGGTCAGTCTAGCACCACCCAATTTTTCTGAACGTCTCCTTATGACATTGAAATCTCCACCCACGCACCAACATGGGTAAGAAAGTCCATAAATGTCTGAAAGCTCCACCCAAAAATCCTTCCTAAGAGCTGTGCTATTTGGGCCATAGACGGTTGATAACCAAAACTGTTCGCTTCCATCCACTGCAAACTTGACTGAGACCGAAAAGGAACCTAATACCACCTCCTCACTGTGCAATTTTTTAGAGTGCCAACAATTTTGCCTATATAGCCAACCTCTTCTTAATAGAGTTTTTTAAAAGACCCTAACCACCTTGCACTATTACTTTTGGACACCTATTTGCCTTCGGTATCCCAATGCCTATCTTATGAAATTAAACTCTAGTTATGAAAAAAAAAAAAATGAAACTAAACTCAAGGTAACCTAGCCAGAGGGTAAGTTTCACTTGGCATATGTCTCCTTAATCCTTCTGCTCGCACAACAAATATGTCTTAAATCCAATATGATTACAATGATCGAGGCAAATGTGAGCACTAAACTAACACATACAGAATAGGAAGAAAGTAGACTATATCCCACAAAGACTCCCTTTCCTACTTATGTCTTTTACATCAATTTGTTTTATTTACTTTATTTTTCCTAGAAAAGAGATTTTTTTCTTCCCAAGTTTTATAATATTTAGCCCCTACAATAATATTAATTTTATGTTTTCTAGGAAGTTAGTTTCAAGAGACATTGAACCTCTCTAATGAATAATGTTTAGGGCCACCTTGGTTAAATTTTCTTCATCAATAGTTCAATGCTAATGTATAATTGGAAAATGGCAAAATCTTGAGTATCTTCTTTTTATTTTTTTATATTTTCATATTTAATATATATATATAACAAGGAATTCACCACAACAACATGGAATTTATCTTGATTGTTGATGAAGCAGATCTTAGGTGATATGGCCTTGCCCCTCTGGCCGCACCACTTAAACGCGGGGGGCTTCAAACTTGGAGCCTTAGTTTCATTGCTAGAGAGCATTGCCACTGTGTTGCACCTCGAGGGCCTTGACGAAGTCTTGAAGCCTTTGGATCAAACTATTTATTTATTTATTTTGGATAAAAAAATAAGAGATGTATAGATTTATATTAATGAAAACATCAGAAGGATGAGGAGTTCACCCCATGATTACAAAAAAAACCTATTCATAATATGATTGACTTCCTTTGCTATGTAAGGAGTCTATACAAAAGGTTTATACTACAAACGCAACTCCTCTCAAGGATGTCCAAGCCCTTTTGATTTACACACTGAAAGTTAGTTGAGTTGGATAACATTGAGAGGAATGCCCTTAAAAGCCTCAGTGCATGAGGCCTAGAAAGTGAAATAGAAGTGAAGTAAATACCGTAACCCCTTTGTTGTCCTCCCTTGTCCTGGAAAATTCTGACATTTCTCTCTTGCCACACAATCCAAACCAATGTGTGACAAGTTATTTGCTAAACCCCCTATATGAAATGATCATAATGTCGCATATACTTCTAGGTGGAACCCTATTAATCTTCAATTGTTTGAATATACAGTGCCAAAACCCTAAAGTTATCAGATAATGCAGAAAGGAATGATCAATAGGCTCTCCACTCCCCTTACATAGGACACACCAATCAGGCATAAGGGATTTGAAAGCTCTTCTCAGTTGTAACATGTTGTTGGTATTTGAAAGCTATTTATTTTTTTAGTTGCTACTAATTTGCATACAGCTTTTGTTGTTGTTTTCTTTTGCCTTTTTAAGTTTTTGAATAGAAGGTCAAAGTCTAATCCATACTCGATACTTGTACATTTATTTTCTTTCCTTTGTTTTGGTGCTCTATCTAATTCCATGACTTATGATTCTAATCCAGGTCTGTTTTGTACTTCATTTCATCTTATTTTTCAAGGAAGGGCTCTCAAGTAAGTGGCTTAGGGTGGCATTTTTGTGTTTTGCTATCATCTAGAGGTTTCTTCTTCTTTAAGCCATTAGTCAATTATATTTGATGAAGTAGCTTAAATGAGACAAATAGTCACATCCATATACTAACCAATGCATCATTTGGTGTTTTTTGAAATAATTATGAAAATAAATTTGTATTAAATTGAGAATATTGATTTTGATTTTGATGGATTTTTTTTTTAATTAAGTAGACAAGTATTGGTTTTCATGTTCTTAGATTTTTTATCAAGCTATTCTCCCCTTCTTTGAGCATCCTCCCTTTCATAATCATTGTTTATGTAACAATGCTACTTCTTGCTTTTCTTTGAATGAAATGATGGATTATAATATATTTTATGGTCCTAAATGATATGGAAAATGTGTTGTATATTGGTTTTTTAATTGGTAATGCCCATTCTTACTATTTGAGACCAATGAAATGAAAACTATGCTTTAAGGTACTTATAGCAATCATTATCCCTGAATGCTCTAATTCAACTTGTATAGATATGACTTGTTATAGACTGATAACTTGTAAGATGAAGAATAATGCTTAAGAAATTCAAAAAAAAAAAAAGAAAAAAAGTGAAAGTGAAATAGGCTAGAGTTAACAGAGGACAAATGTTGAAATAAAGAAATGAGTGAACTTGATAACTTTTGAGTGGGAAGGGAATTCACCATTATTTTCTCTCGAGTTTCTCAGAGAAAGAAAGGTCTCAAGTGTTAATTCTGCAATCAGGTCTTGAGGAGCTTGGATTGCTTCTTCACTTAGATTCCTAGATCTGCCAATTAGGAAGCCGATTAGTTGGTTAAGTGTGAAGCTTGATTGCTAGAGGAGTTTGTTGGTGATCTCATGCCTGACTAAGGTTTATTTCTCTTTCCTTGTAGGGTCTTGTTTGGATCTTGGCTTAGTATTTATTATTGTTGAACTACCAATTTTCTTAAAAGATTAAGCTTGTAGGATTTAGGCCCACTATGTATATCATGCACTCTAATACCCTCATGTGCAGCCCCATATCTACTCATGGAGAGAGATACACAAGGCAAACAACCACAATCAACCTTGTTTTAGCTTACTTAAATAAATGGGAGATATAAATATACGGTGGTTCGAACTAGGCTCTGATACCATGTTGAACTACTAATTTTCCTTGAAGCTTAGGCTTGTAGGATTTGGGTCCACAATGTATATCATGCACTCTAACAATCATATTTTTGAGGCTGTCACTTGTGTTTGTTCTTTTCTGCCTCGAAGGATACTTTCTCTATTGTATTGAATTATCTATTCATTAGTGATTCTTTTTCCTTGTAAGAAAAGGAAAGAAAGAAACAAGTGAAACTAACATAAAAAGGGAAATCTTTTGTTTCTTCTCTTTTTTTCCTTTTTCAAATATTGTTTTTTTAGCTTTATTTTTTATCTCTCTTTTGGATGCTTCCATCTTGCACATTTATATTTCTTTTTCGCTTTCACCTCCTTGGAATTTTGACTCTTGAAGAACCTCAATGACTAATGGATAGCTGAATTTTTTTTCCTATCTTGTGTCCTTTGAAGATTTATCTTTGATTGAAATGACTTCTGATGAGAGGTGCTGGTTCTTGGAAACAGAGGGTTTCTTTGCCCATAAGTCCTTGGTATAGCCTTTGTGTATAAGTGTTAATGAATCCATCTTCACCTGAAAAAACTGATCTGGAAATCCCAGCTTGCCCTGCACTAAGACTTCGCATCTCTTGCATTGGTTGTTGCTCATAAGAAGGCTAAGACTAATGACTTGCTCGAAATCAGAATACAATATGGAGTCATTAGCCTTGAGATGCTCAGTATGTTTCAGGAGTGAAAAAATTTGTTGATCATTTGTTTCTTCTGTGGCCAACTTCCTTTGAGCTGTGGTGGAGGATGTTTTCTTCAGCTAAGCTTCAATAGATGTTTTAGGGTCATATCCATTTCTTAAAGCTTTTCTTGGAAAAACAAATGTAGCTTTTTTGGAAATTTGCATTTTTTTTCCTGTCACTGTTCAGCTCATATGGATCAAAAGAAGTGCCAGAATTTTTGAAGGCAAATATGGGGTTTGGGCGATGATTTCTAATTTTTCACTCATCTTTGAGTTTTATTGACATGGGATCTTGAGGGCATTTTCTTGAATGTATTTGCATGGATTTGATATCTGTTTTGTTTGCAAAATCAGAGGTGAATTCCTACATCAGTCAATGGGTTTGTCCTCCTTGGGAAAGTAGTTAGCTGAACTTTGACTGGTTGCCCATCAGGGATCTCAGGACAAATGGGAGGTTGCAGTATTATGAGACATCAGAGGGTATCATTAATTTGAGTCTATTCCAGACCAGCTGAGATTATGATGACAATGAAAGACAAAATTCTAGCCCTTCTTGAAGGCCTCAGAGAGGCATGTTCTTTAGGAACTTGACACTTGATCATGGAATGGGACTCAACAATGATTGTCTGTTGGTTTCTATAGGGAATAAAAGGTGCTTGGAGGCACACCCACTGGATGAGGATTTCCAGATTCTATTCTCATTGTAGTTTTCCTCTTGTGGGTTTTTAGGTAGGTTAACCGTGAGGCAGATTCTTTAGCAAAGAGACAAGCTAAATCCCTTTTCTCTTTTGTGGGGGATGCCTATTGATCCATGAGAAGAAGTGCATTTTCTATATGTTTGTAGTTTTGTTTCTTTTTCTTTTTGGAAGGATCTTATCTTTCTATTTTTCTGCCTTTTTCATTTTTTCTATTAATAGAATTTTTTTTGGGTACAAAAATGAGAGTTGTACTGCTTCCATTTGAAGTTACTCTGTTCTTTTATGAACTGAGATCTTGTTGCAACATAACACTTAATAGATAATTCTAGTTCGTGTATAAATTATTTTATTTAATTTATACAAATATTTATGTTATTATCTGCTGTCTTTATGCCTGTGCAGGGGGACCTTCGAGACATTTTACATCTTAGACAAAACCTCTTAAGAGCAATTTTGGGTTTGCTTGAATGGGAGGTACCTGTGCCTGTGCTCTTATAAAATTTATTTTTCCCTATTTATTTAGATATAGTGGTTTGTTATTTCATATTTCATGAAAACAAACATTCCATGGTTCAGGCTACTTTTGTTAAAACACTTTGAAATTGTATTATTCCTTTCTTGATGCTATCATTTTTTTTTTTCTAAAACAAAAGATGTATTAATTATGAATAAAAAGTTTATGAGAAGGATGAGGAATCCTTCCATAAATACAAAAACTGATCAAAATATAACTGAACTTCTCTACTATACAAGGAGCTTTGCAAAAATGGATTAGAATGCATAAGACAGTACATGGATATCATCTCTTCAAACCTAGACTAAGCTCTTCTATTTGTGGACCAAACCCTTTTAATCTTCACATCAAATCCCAATTGAGCTGAATGACATTGAGAGGAATATCTTTGAAAGTGTTGGTACAAGAGGCCCAATAAAAGGAATAGAAGTGAAGTAGATCCCAGTACGTCTTTGACATCCTCCACTTATCCTCAACCTCTTTGATGCTATCATATTAATACTAATTCCTGTCATAAAAAGAAAGAGAAATGTTATTGATGCTAAAGTGCTCTAATTAGTTCTCAGTTGTTTATTTATTTTTCAATATAAATTGAGAGATATTTAGTTCCTATCATAAACTGGACTGCGGTTTGCGTTTCAAAAGTTTGAGAGTGTTGGGGTTTTTCTTTATATTTAGTTTTCTAAAGTTGGGTGTTTTCTCTTTTGTTCAGTTTTTGTTTTTGTGGGAAGGACCTCTCATCCTTCTCTTGTTTCTTCTCTTTCTCTTGTATCTCTTCCTTCTCTTGTATCTTGTATCTTTTCTTCTTTTAATATATTTTTCTTCGTTTCTAATAAAAAAAAAAAAAAAATTCTCTGTTTCTCTCTCTTTGTGTTCAAACTGTGTTTACTAGCCAAACTTGAGGGTTAAATGCTTTATCCTTAATGATTGCATATTTTCTTTGCAACAATTTTTCTTTGATGGTAAATGTATATATTTCTTCCATTTGAAAAATGGTAAGGAGCGTGAAGGTACATGTGGAGAGGAAGACTTTCTGGGTTAGGGCAGAGGATGAGGTCGGAGGAATTTGGTGTTCGATAACAGAGCACAGCAGAGGCTCTGTTTTTGTCTTAGGTTTCGAGAAGGAGGAGGTTAGTTGGTTGGTAGAACAGCTAACAAAGGCCATTGAGATGAAGATTTATATGGGATTCAATAGAAAATTTAGAGGAAAAACCAGAGTACATCTTTTGGAGGTTTGTTTCAATGTTCATGGCAGGTTTATAAGATTATCAGAGTTCGCCTCTAATAGGAAGTCAACCTTTCTGGTAATACCTGAGGGAGATAATGGCAGGGGATGAGAACTTTTAAAGTCTGCGTTGAACTCAATGTTGGTGGTCCCTCTTCGAGTTTTGTTGAAAAGGGAAGGCAGAGCAGGGAAGGAAGGATATTGCACAAAAATGCGGGTCCCCTGCAACGGTCCTATGCGAAGGTTGTCAGAGACGAAGGTCCGAGGAAGGGCGGCCTTGTTCCAGTTGGTAGATGGGCGAGGGCTGTGGTGTGCGAATGTCAAGAAGGTGATGTCAATTGGACTGAGGCCGGCCGGGCCATGGCGAGAAGGCTAGGGCACAAAGGCGTGGTGACAATCGTCCCATTTGCCAGAGGAAAAGGGTTGTTTTTGTAGAAACCTTAGAGGAAGCTGTATCACTACACGAATCAAGGTCCATCAGGATTAAGGGCGGAATTACAGTCTCGTTGAGAAGATGGTCGCCAAAGGAAAATTCAGAAGTAGAGGGGAGATTCAAGGAAGGTTGGATAGAGTTAAGGGTTTACCATTCCATTTATGGTCTGAGGTTCACTTGAAGAAAATTATGGAGCAGTGGGGGACGGTGATAGAGATCGATTGGCGAACTCTGAAACTTTTTGATCTTAGCAAAGCAAGGGTGAAAGTGGTAATGAAAGAACGATCGGTTCTCCCGGCTTTGGTTGAGGTAGTAGACGGGGGTTGGGACTTCACTATTTCAGTCACAGTAGCCGTGAAGAATGAAGGTTGGCAGGTTAGAGAGATGGGTGAGTCAACTCGGCAACTGGCTGAGACTCACATGGGGACAGGTGGCAGCAAGTGGGTAGAGGAAGGTAGATCAACGACTGATAAGGGTCCTATCTTAGGGCAGTTGACAGAACGTTGGAGTGGAGAAGTGGGCAAAAGGCGGAGAACGCTCCTGGGAGGACACGTGGGAAGAACAAGACGTTAGTGGATACAGCTGGTCCCATCCTCCATTGCAATCGGATCCAAAAAGTCAAAGAGCTGAATCTGATGGGCCAAAGCAGGTTGGAGGGGCCAAAGCCTAGTCAAGCCTCCAGGATGGGTTTCGGGCCTCCAAAGTTAAGCCTAGAGCCCATCTTTTTAGTAAGCCCAACCTACGGTCTGAAATAGAAGTGGGCTGGAAAAAGGAAACCAATGGGAAAGGCCCGTTTCAGTTGTTGGGCCAAGAAAATGGAGACCATCAAGACAGGCAATCGAAGGGCCCGTCGAAGGGCCCTTTTCACAGTGCTCACTTCTCTGCAAAGGGGAAGGAGAAGGTGGATTGCGAGGATCCTGTAGATCAACAGAGGGAATCCGCAATGAAACGCGGTTCAAGGAAGCTGTGGAATGCTCCGCTTCCATCAAGATCTGAATGTCGACAAGGGGAGCGAAGCCGAAGCGAGCCACTCACGACTGAGAGATCGACGCTTCTCAGTGATAATCTTCCAATGGAAGACGGCTTCGACGTGGGAACATAGCTGGTTCAAGGAGGTTCCGCGGAAGGACCGACGCCGCCGAAGGAACACGCGGAGCAGAGAAATCTTCTTAGGGTTCCTTGTCTGTCAAAGGGGAAGGGGAAGGAGAAGATGCGCAATACTGATAAAGGAGGAGACGGAGCAGGTTTTAAGGGATTTGTGGGTTGTTCTCATAGTTCAGTCATGGATCACCCTTCTAATCCTGCATCCAGAGAAAAAGGGCTCAACTTTGAGAGGAACTGTGGAATGACGGAAATGGAAATTCTCAAGGTATCTTCTCACCTTTTTTCTCAGCCTTATCTGCCTTTTCACTCTCCCCTCTCCGGTGTGACTCCTCCACACCCGAGCTCTTCTGCCATCGATCTCTCCATTCCAGCTTTTCAAGCCCAGTTTCCTACGAAAAATCGAGTGTTACCTGATTTTTTTTTTCAAAAAATGATGTCGCTGGGACCTCTAGTATTGGATGTGTTGGCATCCCTAACCGTGATGTGGCGGTGCCCTAGCTGCCTAGATTGGATCTGTTGTCTGAAAGCTGTGTCAAGTCCAATCCTAGTTCGCATCTTGGGGCCCCTATTCTGGGCACAGCTAGTTAGGGAGACAATGAGTTCTCTCAGATGTGTGGGTTCCAAATTGAAGGTCTTTCCCTTAGCAAAATGGCTAAAGTATGTGAGGTCTTAAACTCCTTGGATATTAAAGTGTATTCAAGGCGAAAGAACAGAGTCGCCATAGACAGTTGAGTTCTGTTGTCCTTGATTAGGTGCTATAGGGTCAGTGAGGTGGTGTTATGAAGATCATAAGTTGGAATATCAGGGGGTTGGGATCTAGGAAAAAGAGAAGGGTGGTTAAGGATTTTTTGCGCCTTCAGAATCCGGATGTAGTGATGTTACAGGAAACAAAAAGAGAGGTGTGCGATAGAAGGTTTGTAGGAAGTGTCTGGTCGGTTAGGAATAAAGAGTGGGCTGCTCTCCCGGCATGCGGGGCTTCAGGAGGGATTTTAATCATTTGGGACTCAAAGAAAATGAGCAGTGAGGATGTGGTAATTGGATCTTTTTCTGTCTCAGTCAAGTTCTTGTTGGATGGATGTGGTCCATTGTGGTTATCGGCTATTTATGGCCCAAACAGCCCCTTAATTAGGAAGGATTTTTGGGTGGAGCTATTAGACCTTTATGGCCTTACTTCTCCTTCATGGTGTGTAGGTGGTGATTTCAATGTTATAAGGAGAAGTTCAGAAAAACTGGGTGGATCTAGATTCACTTCTAGCATGAGGGACTTTGATGGCTTTATAAGAGAAAGTGAATTACATGATCCCCCATTACGAAATGCCTCTTTTACTTGGTCAAATATGCAAAAGTCACCGGTGTGTAAGAGATTGGATCGGTTTCTCTATTCAAATGAGTGGGAGTTCTCATTTCCTCAAAGCCTTTAAGAAGTTCTCCCTAGATGGACATCAGATCATTGGCTGATTGTATTGGATACCAACCCTTTCAAGTGGGGTCCTACACCTTTTAGGTTTGAGAATATGTGGTTGCAACATCATAGTTCAAAGAGAGCTTTAGCAGTTGGTGGAGAGAATTTGAAGGAAATGGTTGGGAAGGTCACAAGTTCATGAGGAAGCTACAATTTGTTAAGGAAAATTGAAAGATTGGAATAAGAATACTTTTGGAATGCTTAAGGAAAGGAAGAAAACCATATTGGATGAAATAGTTATCATTGATGCCAATGAACAAGAAGGGACTTTCTCTTCTGATCTAGCTGTTCAAAGAGCTGTAAGAAAAGGGGAGCTAGAGGAAATAATAATGAGGGAAGAAATTCATTGGAGACAAAAAGCCAAGGTAAAATGGGTTAAAGACGGGGACTGCAACTCAAAGCTGTTCCAACAAAGTGGCTAACGGGAGACGAAACAGGAATTTCATCAAATTATTGGAGAATGAAAGGGGTTTGGTGTTGGACAATTCCGAGAGCATCACAGAGGAGATACTACTTTATTTCAAAAAGCTATACTCGAGTCCTCCAGGTGAGTCGTGGAGTGTAGAGGGTATCGAGTGGTCCCCTATATCAGAAGAGAGCGCCTCTAGATTGGATTCCCCTTTCTCCGAAGTAGAGATCTATAATGCCATCTTTCAATCAGATAGGGATAAGGCACCGGGGCCTGATGGTTTCACCATAGCAGTGTTTCAGGATTGTTGGATGTGATCAAGGATGACTTAGTGAGGGTGTTTGCAGAGTTTCACAATAGCGTGATTATTAATCAAAACACCAATGCATCCTTCATAGTTCTGTTGCCCAAAAAGAGTCAGTCAAAGAAGATCTCGGATTTTAGACCTATCAGCCTGATCACTTGTCTCTATAAGGTAATAGCAAAAGTCTTGTCAGGGCGTCTAAGAGGAGTACTACAGGAGACCATCCACTACACTCAAGGTGCTTTTGTTAAAGGGAGGCAAATTCTGGATGCAGTTCTTATAGCCAATGAGATTGTGGATGAGAAAAGGCGATCAGGGGAGGAAGGAGTTGTATTCAAGATAGACTTCGAAAAGGCTTATGACCATGTTAAATGGGATTTTTTGGATCATGTGTTGGAGAAGAAGGATTTAGTCTTAAATGGAGGAAATGGATGAGAGGTTGTTTGTCGTCGGTCTCTTATGCTATTCTAGTGAATGGTAATGCTAAAGGGTGGGTCAAGCCATCTAGAGGTTTAAGACAAGGTGACCCTTTATCCCCTTTCCTGTTCACTATTGTTGCAGATGTGTTGAGTAGAATGTGTTGAAAGCTGAAGAAAGAAGTTTGCTGGAGGGCTTCTGGGTAGGTAGAAATAGGTGTAGGGTGTCTCATCTGCAATTCGCAGACGATACCATCTTCTTTGCTAACTCTAGTGAGGAAGAATTGCAAACTCTTAAGAGTTTATTGTTAGTATTTGGTCAAGTTTCTGGGCTTAAAGTCAATCTTGATAAGAGTAATCTATTTGGTATCAACCTGGATCAGGATCATCTTTCTAGTTAGCATTGTTGCTTGATTGCAAGGCTTCAGATTGGCCTATACTTTATCTGGGTCTTCCTTTGGGAGGGAATCCAACCGCTTGTGGTTTCTGGGACCCAGTGATTGAGAGAATTTCTATGAGATTAGACGGGTGGCAAAAGGCTTACTTATCTTTCGGTGGTAGGATTACTCTCCTACACTCATGTCTATCCCATATCCCTAGCTACTTTCTTTCTCTGTTTAAGATTCCTGCTTCAGTGGCTGCAAAAATTGAGAGGATGCAAAGGAACTTTCTTTGGTCAGGGATTGGGGAAGGCAAAAGAGACCATCTTGTTAGATGGGATGTTGTGTGTAAGCCGAGGGTAAAAGGGGGTTGGGGATTGGGAAGATTCCTTTAAGGAATCGCGCTCTTTTAGGGAAATGGTTGTGGAGGTATCCTAGGGAGAGTACAGCTCTATGGCATCAGGTCATTCTTAGCATATACGGGACACACTCAAATGGTTGGGATGCCAACACTTTAGTCAGGTGGTCACATCGTTGCCCTTAGAAGGCCATTGCACAAGTCTTTCAGGATTTTTCCAAGTATACTCGGTTGGTTGTAGGAAACGGGGAAAGAATTCGCTTTTGGGAAGATTTATGGTGGGGGGACCAAATCTTCAAAGACCAATATCCAAGACTATTTAGAGTAGTAATGGATAAAAGTGTTCCCATATTTTCAATTCTTGGTTCGGATCACCCTTTCTCATGGAACTTTAATTTCTGTCGTAGTCTAACCGATTATGAGATAGAAGATCTAGAACGCCTCATGTGTTCTATTGATTGTATGAATTTATCCACCTCCGCTTCAGATGCGAGATCTTGGTCCTTATTGTCTTCAGGACTGTTTACAGTCAAGTCCTTCTTTACAGCCTTATCCCAATCATCTGATTCATCTTCTTTGATCCCTTATAAGTTTGTATGGAAATCTCAAGTTCCCTTCAAAGTTAAGGCCTTTGTCTGGCTTGTGGCACACAAGAAGGTAAATACCAATGACTTGCTACAATTGAGGAGACCCCACAAAGCTCTTAGCCCTGACATCTGTAAGTTGTGTATGGGGCAAGGAGAATTTGCAGATCACCTATTCCTTCATTGTTCTGTGACTTTGGGGTTGTGGCACAGACTTTTTCAGCTAGCCAAGATGGATTGGGTCTCTCCGAAAAGCATTTCAGACATGATGTTCATCAATTATAAAGGCTTTGGCAAATCCAAGAGAGGGTTGGTTTTGTGGCAAAATGCGTGCATAGCTTTAATTTGGGTTGTGTGGCGGGAAAGGAATGCTAGGATATTTGAGGACAAAGCTAGGAATTCAGAGAATCTTTGGGACTCCATTCATTTCATCACTTCATTTTGGGCTTTTTGCTCAACGGGGTTTAAGGGCATTCCCCTTAACGTTTTACAACTAGATTGGCTAGCAGTGTGTAGGTCCAATGAGACGGTGTAGTGTCATGTTATCTTATTGTGTTGTTTAGTTTTTAATTCTGGCGGGAGGATTTCTCATCCTCCTTATGTACTATTTTATCTTATCAATATATTCATGTGTGGTTTCCTATATATAAAAAAAAAAATATTTCTTCCATTTGTGATCATTTGTGCTATATATGTTGGTGATGGTGTTATCTATAGCGTATTACAGACTATGCATCATCTATAATCTGGGTAAAGTCTGTCTTAGTTGGTTGTGTGCCTTGAACACCATAGAGGAAATATGGTAGGACTTAGGACTGTGAAGGATGCACAATAATAGCTTTCAGGGTCTGAACGATGTAGATACTGGTAGTAATGGATGATGTGATACTAAATACTTTATTGATGACATTTGTTTAGAAAACGAGAAAGGAACAATTTTTGTGTTTCCAATTTCTTATCGAAGGTCTGATTCTTAAATGTTCATGTACTTGTTTTATTGCCTTTACTGGAACTTGAACTTCCTATTAGAGCCTATGGAGCTATAATCTGAAATTGTAACACAAATGTGAAGTTGAAGTATGTTATATTTCGTTTTTTGTTTTCTTAATTCCAATATTTAGAAAGTCAGCCTATTTAGCTATAATATGAAGTTGTGACACAATTATGAAATTGAAGTATCTTTTGTTTTTGCCCTTTTTTATTGTCTTGTTGGTTCTGATACTTGGAATGTTTTTCATAGTGACGTGCTATAGTCTTCTTCTTTTGAATATACTTACCCTATGTGTACTATAACCCTTTCAAGCCTTCTTTGAGTCCTTACATGTCTACAAAGATAACATCTAGCTGGACCATAAGCCTTTTGTGAAACTTGAACTCAAGCTATTTGAAGTAGGAATGTAAGCACATCACAAGGTTACTACATCCCATTGGGTTTTGGTTTGCTATCAGGTTCAAAGACACTCTGTACTGAGATACTCCCAGGGTCTTGTCTATGCATGCTCTTCATTCCCCATGTACCAGAGGTATAACATGTCGATGGACGCCTATATGATGGTGAGGTCAAACTAAATATCATTACTAATTAGGAAATAAAAGACAAATGGTAGTAGGAGAGGTTTTCATGGACAGCTGAGGAAGAATATGTTGACTTTTGATGGGCTGACTAGATCAGACTTCATTTAGTAGTGTGTCAAATGCAAATTTTGCATCTTTTAGAGTAAATGTAGTAGTAGATCTTTTAGCAGCCATTGGAGGGGTTTAGAAAGGAACAGCTGCTTGGTGGAGGCTTATTTTCTTTATGAATCAATTGCTGCTTTAGTCTCTAATTTACTAGAGTTTGCATGCATATGTACTCCTAAAGAACCATGGGAATTTCAACATCTCACTGTTATTCTTTGAGCCAAATGCATAGTTTTGTGCACTGTTAATTCCAATGTAGGCTCATGAAGATTTTGGGAATTATCATATATATATATATATTTCAGGGGTTTGCATGGTCATACTCTCTGAATATGTGTTTTGGCAATTGAATGGTGTGTTCTGCTGTTCCTTTCAAGGAGGTGCTTTTTTTTATTTTTTATTTTTTATTATTCATTTACTTTTTTGAGTGTCACCCCTGCAGCATGATGTGCTGTGCTTTTGGACTCATTGGTTAGATTTTTTAAACATTGTGATATTATACATTAGTAACTGCTACTTTCTCTTGTAGGAGTCTTTCATATTGAATGAGCGTATGGTTGTCTTGTTGCCGGCAACTGTTTATGCTCTTTGTACTGGTTGTGTTCCTTTCACAGATTGTTACAAAGGACTTCTCATTTCGCACTCTTTTTTAGGTGTTCCAGACAGAATAGAGGACTGGCTTAAGGTTTGTGTTTACTTGATCTTTCATGGTGAACATCTAAATCTTCACCTCATACTACATGACTTTCTCTGACAAACTGAAATTTTGTTGAGATAGACAGGAGAATATGAGCGTGAGAGCCTGCATGAAGTTTTTGAATGTTCTGTGGAAGTCCTTGCAGAAATTGATCTGAGCTCTAATGTTAAGGTGCTAGAATTTTTTTTTTTCTTTTCCAAAAAGTACTCTTCTATTTTGGTTTTTCTTGATTTCTAATTATTGGTTGATCTTTGATCATTTCTAGGTTTCCCAACCCCAGTGTCATCAGAATGTACGTCTTCCCCGACAGTTAAGAGATCCACTACTGAATGAAATGGAAACCTTCATTCTTGCAACTGTAGGGGAAAAGGATTCCGGGAAGATGCTTTTGTCTGATGTGTTTTTTATGTGTGCTCTGTTATCTAATTTCATATACAGTGCATTTTTAACAAGGTTTGTTTCTTTGTTGCGCTTGCATTTGATTACACTGAAAAGCTTGTTTTTAAAATATGATCTATCTTAGCTTTATTGCTGAGTAAAATTTTCTCTTCCAATTTTATGCTACTTGTTAGCCTAATGTACATTGTGAACTTATATCCTAACAATTTAAGCTTTTAGGAAAGTTGGTAGCTTGTCATGATCTCAAAGTTATGGCTAACCGGAGGTTTTGAGTTTGAGTCTCTCTTACTGTTTATTCCCCATCTATTTAGCGCCCATATTCTAACATCTTAAGCTGCTAGAGAATTAGCTAAATGCCTCAAAATATCATTTGGCTGCACCAAAATGGTTGATGGTATTTACTAAGAATGCTTTTGTGTATATATATATAAATATATTTTGGTTTTTGAAAGATGACTCACCTTTCTTTGTATTCCATTCGTTCTATTTTCTTACTACTCTATGACACTTTTATCTTGTTATTGTGCATTGAACTTCTATTTTCTTTGGAGTATAAACTCATTGTGGATGTATTATGAGTGGTATGTGGTGCTTTTCCATGGCTTGTTTGTACTACCTGTTAGGGCTTTTGCACAAGTATGTGGGCATGATATATATAGTTGGCCCTTACCTAACAATTTAAGCTTTTGGATCAAATTGATAGTTTAACATAGTATTAGAGTCTTGGTTTATAGGGCCTCAAGTTTTTGAACCTTACCAGTATTTATTTCACTTATTTATTGTGTCCATGTGCAAGTCCAAGTAAGGCTCTCAATGAGGCAGGTTGTTGGGATTTAGCTTAAATAAACTCAACATACATTGGTGGCTAATATTACTGTGGTGAATCGTATTTCACTAAATTTGAATAATACATTTACATGAATAAATGAAAAAACACTGCGCCCAATCTAGGAAACCACCCAATTAGCATATACATAATTCTAGGGTCAACTATTTACACAATTTCGAAAGATAAAACATAATGAGGAAAAGACAGTAATTGAAAAGGATAAAGTCAAATCTGCCACAATCAGAAGAGGAAATCACCATAAAGGAAGAGTTGACAAAATCTTTAACAGTCCCCCTCAAGTCGGTGCAAATATGTTCTCCATTCCCAGCTTGCTTAGAATAGATTGAAAAGATGTGTGAGGAAGACCTTTGGTTAGAATATCTGCAAGTTGATTTCTTGATGTAACATCAAAAATGAAATTGTTTTCAATTTCTAAAATTTCTTTTATAAAATGGCGATCAATTTCTACTTACTTGGTGTGATCACGATGGATAGGATTATAAACAATACTCATGGCTGATTTATATAACTTCATCAGATCTTCCAAGTGTACAATTCAATGTTAAAATTTTACCTATCAAAAAGAAAAAAAAAGACCTTCCAAGTGAATCCCCAAATCTGAAAGATGAATTTTCAGCTATTATAACTCACAAATCCCATGAGCCATGGGTCTGAATTCCGCCCTTGCACCGGATCTTGCCACCATCAATTGCTCTTTGCTTAACAAGATTTGCACCAAGAACCGTATAGTAGGCCCCAGTGGTTCTTTAGTGAGAAATAGCCTTAGCCATCTAGCATCTATATGGGCTTATACTTCCATTTTCCCTTTATTCTGAAAGAGAATACCTTTCCATGGTGAAGCCTTTAAATATTTAAGGATTCTACACACTGTTTCTAAGTGCCTTTTGCATGGTGCATGTATGAATCAACTCACTACACTGACAGCATAGGCAATATCTAGCTGTGAATGGGATAAAGAAATCAGTCTTCTCACAAGCTGTTGATATCTTCCTTTGTCAACTATGGAATCATCACATGATTCTCCCAACTTGTGATTTGGCTTGATGGGATTATCCATAGATTTACACCCTAGCATTCCCATTTCTATTTCTCATATTTCTGGCATGCACTTTTGTCTTGTTTATATGCTTTGTGTTCTTTCAGGCTGAGAGAAGAGCTTTCCTTGTTCATCATCAAATTGGGCAAATGTGTGGTAAAATTTCTGGATCGTGCTGCTTCTATTGTCCAAGAAAGCCACAATCATATTGGGGAGCATGGCTGTTTGTCCCGTAACTCCATTTTTTATGGATGGGATCTGGTGATAGCTTCCTTTAGAAGCTTGGTTTGCTCTCCTCTTTTCATCAAATGGGGAGATCAAATTGCTCTTGATGATGCACTCTATAGTACAATAATTCAGACCATTGAGAGGCTTTTAAAGATTTTGGCTAATTTATATGGGAAGTGTTCTGATTGCATAAGGAATCTTCAGTCTGAGATAGTCCCTCCAGACTTATCTGCTTCTGACATTCCTGTCCAAAATCCATGCCCAGTCGATAGCAGTGAAGTTAGGATTATGGACATGGAATTGGATGTTAGCGAGGATTCTAAAAATGTGGATATCATAGCTGTCAGTGGGACAATTGCTTCTGGCATTTCTTTTTCCACAGGGAAGTGGAAGTTGGACATGATATCATTAATTTCAAGTTTTTTCCCAGTTTTACCAGCTGTAACATGGGAAATCTTATTTGACCTCATGAAAAAAGAAACTCATTCAAAGGTATATTATGAGATTGTTTACATCTGTTAGATATTCTGAAATTTATAGATTATCAATTGTATCTTTTTGTTCATTAAATATTCTTTTCTTGATTAGGTGTGTGAAAATATTTTATATAGTCTTTGTCAGCATTCGCACTGGTCCTCTTCAACAAGACTTACAGACATGGTACTATCATAAACTGTACAGTAGTTGCATAAATTTCTTCAGAAAATTTCTGTGTTCTCATTATTGAGAATATTAAGCGACTACAAGCTGTTGTACTTTTTTCTTGGATATCTATATGCATGTTTGATTATTTTAACAGTTTTATGTTTGTTCCTGTTATTGCAGGTCATTTCAATGAACAACATGATTGACATGCGAGTGAACCTTAAGCTCCCATGTTATGCTATACTAGCTGCTATCCGTGCTTTTCTGGGGACTCTATTATCCATGGGCACAGCTGGAAAGGATAAATATGTTGGTCTATCAATGAGCAGAAGAGAATCTGAACAGGTATTTACAGGATTTGTTGTCTTATTATATATGGGAATAATACAAGCTATATGAAGATAACATCTGCAATAATGCAATTTGATTCTTTTTAGTTTAATAAGGGGACTTTTTTTCACCCCCTCTAAAAGGGCAGAGGACGTAGAAGATCAAAATTAGATTCAATTGGGAGGCACAAGACTCCTTAAAAAGGAAACATGGGAAAAATAATAATATAATCTCAAAAAAGACAACCATAGAGTAGAAAACTAGCCTCAGCTAGGCGGCAGAGGAAATGCTCATTAGAGATGCCCAACAAATTGGGGTGGGGTAGATGAGGATCTCATGACCTCAAAATAGAAAGGTCACTAAATTTGGCTCGGTCTTATTTTTTATTTTCTTATTTGATAAAAAAAGGAAAAAAAATTCGTAACACTAGGAAGGATAAATTATTCTTCAAATTGTAAAAAAAAAAAAAAAAAACAAGGTACAAGTGAAAGGCCTTATAAAATAATGAGAAGCTGAGACCTAAGCAAATCCCAACAAGCCACTTGAAAATTGAATGCATTAGGGAGTTTTGATATCCCCGCCAAAACCTTTAATGAAGAAACCTATGTGTAGCCAACTGATTTGCTGCCTGGTTAGCTGACCTTTACCTCTCAGAAAGTTCATAATTTTGTGAACTACATCCAATCTTCAAGGTCCCTTCTTCCTGTGAGAAACACTAGCAAGAACCATTGTTGAGTCCCCCTCCATTTGACAATTATTATGGCCTAAAGTTTTTGCCTCAATCAAACCTTCAAGCTAGCGAAGATATTTAAGTCCACTGCTATAGCTGAGTCTTCTCTCTTGTTAACACTAGGCATGCGTCCAACCTCGCAAAA
Source organism: Vitis riparia (assembly GCF_004353265.1). Classification (NCBI taxonomy): domain Eukaryota; kingdom Viridiplantae; phylum Streptophyta; class Magnoliopsida; order Vitales; family Vitaceae; genus Vitis; species Vitis riparia. The sequence continues at coordinate 10,322,533 of NC_048447.1, read as the reverse complement.
TCATACTCAAAGGAGTACCTTGGAACTTTTTAAGGTTGAGTCCTAGAAATAAGTGAGGAAATGACCTATGTTTGATACTGACACTAAAGACCTATTCCTATCCTCAATTATCCTTGTATTGCCTTTCACCTAAATCACCCATGTGGTAGCAAGCATGGGCCCTGACAAAGCACTCTACTCTTCAGAATTTGTTTTCGAGGCCTGGGAGGGAAATGACCATCTTATCTGCCATATTTCTAAGAAAAACCCAAGAAATACTTGCTGCTTTGAACAAATTGTGCCTTCATCTTAGAATTAACAAGGTAATGAAGGAATAAAAACATGTGCTTTTACAAAGTCTTATAATTTGTAGCATGTTATGGGTTTTAACATTTTGATTAGCTATTTACCAAGTCAATGTTTTGACTTTAGATTGAAATTTAGACTTCCATGTAAGATTTAGCTTGGGCAAGAAAAAACTAGGGAAAGACCTAGGGCATATTTGGTTTTTTGTTCACCAAAAAAAAGAAAAGAAAAACAGAAAACACTTGAAAAGGTTAGTTTGTTTGTTTTTTTTTTGTTTTTAGAAAACGACTTTTAGAAAATAAAATTTAAAAAATAGACGTCCTTTAAAGAACAATAAACTGATGTTCTTTATTGTTTTCAAGAATTATGTTCTAAAATAATGAAAACACAAAAACATGAAAGACTATGAATAAATTTATCATGTTTATTATAATAGGGGTTAATCCGAGATAAACAACTCTCTATGTATTATTGGTCTCTCATCATAATTGGAAGATAGAGTTTGAGGAAAAAAGTTTTATACCATCAACACTTGAAGAGGTGATTTTTCTTTTTCTTTTTTATTTTTAACTCAGATGAATAGTATATGAATCTATTCTAATTGCTCAAGTATTCTGTGAAAGCATATCCTTATATAGACTAATCAATGAATGATTATTTTGCTACAATTTTGAAATTTTTGTTCAGATTTTTCATTTTTCTTATTTTACAACTAATATATTTATTTCATTTAATTTATATTGGTATGTAATTATAAATGGAATGAAATTAAATGTAAAATAATTAAAGATGAATTTAAATTTATTTTTACAAACAATGTCGTTATTATTTGATTTTTATTTAAATACTTAGTGATTTGTTTTAATTTTTTTTAGTGTAGTTTTAAGTTGATGCCTAATCTTATATATGTGGTCTTCCAAATGAAAACCTTATTCAATGTGATCTTGCAAAGTATTGGTTAAACTTGTCTATTTATGCATTGGAGTTTTGGATGTTACTGTTGACTAAAAACAAATAACATAAGTATTTTACAATTGAACAATTTTCAAAAGTGACCAAACAATTTTTTATTTTATTTTATTGTATTATTTAAGAACTGTTTCTAGTTTGTATAACCGAACAAATTTTCCAATTTTCTGTTTTTATATTTTCAAGAGCTTGTTTTTGAGACCTATTTTCCAAGAATAGAACCAAACATATGCTAAATTTCTATCTTTACCTACTCTGGAACCTTCAAAAGAACTAACTCATCATTTTGTAAGTAACCAAGTGAGAACATCCACTGACAGTTAAGGAGAAACATAATTGATTGAAGAGAAACAACCTCTAATCCACCTTGAACATCTTGCCTTTGAAGGAAATTCTAACCAACATGATTTAATGTTTCTTTTTCTTCTTGTATTTTCTACAATCGAAGCCTTACCTTGAATCATTTTCAACATAAAGTATATTAAAGAAATTCCAATCAACATGTTAACCTTTCTACTTTTTCTTCTTGTCCTTTGATGAGTACATGATCATAAGCTTTCCACAACATTATGACCAAGTTTTCCAAGAGAGGGGATAAGGTAGCTAGATGGAAGGGGGATGTTATTTTCTTCCTTTTTGGCTTCTGTGAGTAGCATGTTTAAGGGGGTTCCTTTAAATGCGATCATGTGTGATTGGATCCTTTTCTTTTTCCTTGTCTAAACAGTTAAGGATGGCATTAAGTAGTTGTTTGTATTTGGTTTGCCTTTCTTTAGGAGATTGAAATCTAATTTTAGGAATCCAAACCAATTGGATGTAGGAGTTTCAAGATTAAAATCTAATTTTGATGGGTGCATTGAGGGAATTTGGACCAATCAGATGTTGGAGGGATCAAGAGGGCCCACAATTATATCATTGTTTCATGTTCTATTTGCTTGCATGGATTGGTTATGCTATTGAAGTTAAGGTTAGGGATGTTATGGAAAGTGTCATAGAAGAAGAGTGAAAGGGAATGAGTGCTTCCATTAGGGGTAGGGGAATCCAAAAGATTCTTCTATTGCCATTTCTTAGTTAAGGTTTTTTGTGTCTTCATATATATGATACTTATTTACATAAGTCTAAGATATCTTCTTGAAGATGGGACCACAAGCTAGGTAAATTTGTAGAGAGAAGGCAACAAGAGATTGGTTTCATAGACAAGGAAAGAGCTCAAGGGTAAATCTTATTCCTAGTTGATTCTTTTCTTGATAGGAAATTATACTTGTATTGTAATAAATAAAAGCAAGAGAATGTATAAAAGAAAGGATAAGAAATTCTTTAGAAAAAAAAAAAAAGGAGATATGTTTTTAAGTATTGAAGAAAGAAGATATTAATGAACATGATATGCATTGTAAACGCAATCCTAGAAGCATAAACTTTTAGGCAAATTGGTAGTTCAACGGTATTAGAGTCTTGTTTGATAGGAGGTTTTGTGTTTGATCCTCATTGTATATTTATTTCCTTAATTTATTATGCAAGCCTAAAAGAGGCTAATTTTTGTTGTTTGCTTATGGGCCTATGTATCTCTTGATGTACGGGGGGTGGGGCCACACATGAGAGAGGATGTTAAAGAACTTGATATATATTGTGAACCCAAATTCTACATGTTTAAATTTCTCTTAAAATTATCTAGTTACAAAAGACAAAGGAGAAACAAAAATCCTTGCAATAGAAGGCCTTTGGCTTCACACATCTTTGGAAACAAGATATCAAAAGCTTAAGGAGGTGTGATTGAAGTGAATTTCTTAAAGATGTTCTTCAAAATAGGTTGACATTATTATTATTATTACTACTACTATTTTTTTTTTTATCAGAAGCAAACATTTTATTACAATAGTTTAAGTAAATGTAAAGAAGGATGAGAAATCCTTCCCCAAATGACAACCACTACATCCCCAAATGATAACCACCACATAACACGAGGGAATGGCGAAGTTTTTTGAAGTGGAGAGAAAGGCTTTCCAGGCAAAGTTTGAAGGCTCCAATGGGGGAACTTGGATCTCAATAACAGAGAGAAGTTGAGGTTTTGTTGTTTCGATAGGTTTTGGAGAGGAGGAGTTAGATTGGTTGTCGGAGCATTTGAAGAAAGCTGTGGAGTTGGAGGCTTCCAGGGGTTTTATTTGAAAGATTAAGGGCAAGACTAGGATTCATTTGATGGAGATTTGTTTCAATACTAGAGGGAGATTTATGAAAATTACAGAAATTGTTACAAAGAGGAAACCTCTAGTCCTAGTTGTTCCTAAGGGTGTTAAAGGCAGTGGGTGGGAAGCCCTTCGGAAGGCGATTTCTTCAGTGCAAGACTTGTTTGATCAAGCTGTAAGAGTCTCGAAGGAGATGATTAAAGATTCTCAAGTGAGTAAGGGCATTTACAGAGGAGGTCGGTCCTATGCAGATGTGGTTGCAGAGGAAGGACCTAGGAACGAAACTTTGCTGCCAGTTGGAAAATGGGCCAGAGCTGTAATTTGTGAAAGTAAAGGAAAAGTATTAGATTGGTTTTATGTAGGAAAAGCTATTGTGAGGATGATGGATACGAAAGGAATGGTGTCTGTAACCCCTATTTTCGCTTACAAGGGGTGTTTTTTCGTGGATTTTGCAAGGAAAGCTGATTGGTTTCAAGATTAGGGGAGTTTAACAGTGAGAGGAGGGTTTGTTGTTTTGAGGAGATGGTTGCCAAGAGAAAATATTGTTGTATTTGGAAAATTTAGAAGAGGTTGGTTAGAACTAAGAGGCCTTCCTTTTCATTTGTGGGACGAGGTTCAATTGAGATACATTCTGCAGAAGTGGGGGAAGGTAACGAAGGTCGCACGGGAATCTCTGAAGCTTGTAGAATTGTCGAAGGTAAAGTTGTGGGTGGAGATGCTTCCAAATGTCGTGCTACCTGCGCTGCTAGAGGTGGAAGATGGGGCCTGGTCATTTGCGGTTGCAGTTTCAATCATCAGAGAAGTGGAAGGAGACGACCTTCTCAGGCTTGAGTCAACTTGCAGAAAAGGACGAGTTGATGTCAACGGGGAGTTGATGTCAACGGGAGGTTGCGTCTCTCAGAGGCCAAAGAAAGCTGCGGGGCTACGTGCTACTACTAGGGATAATGAGTGCTACAGCTGGAGGCCTCGTCATTGTTCCCGTTCTCATTCTTCAGTTTCAAATTTGGCTTCCTTAGCGGATAAAGGATGGGGAGGGAGTCTCTTGGGCCCAGCGGTGGGAAGCGTTATCGGGCCAACAAAGCCAGATGCCTATTTTAAAGCCCGATCTGTTAGGGCCCAGTTTGGGGTGAAGAGTTTTGGGTTTCCTACCGGTCTAGTCCTGAAACAGAAGCGGGATCCTCTAATGGCGGCCCTGTAGCGCCTTCGTCCTCAAAGCGCCAGTGCTCAGGATCCTTCGCAAAGAAGGTAACGTCGATTGTTCACTCTCAAGAGTCGCCAAAGTTAAAAGCCCCTCAGTCTCTGCAAGGTGCAAAGCAAGAAGCTGGCCTCTGAGCCTAAAGGTGTCGCCTTTTGCATCGAAATGTGACCTAGATGGGGGTGGCTCAGCGGAAGCAAATCTAGCCATTTTCCAGGGCAGTTAAGTCTCCAATAAGGGCGTTCTTTTTCCTGTTCTAGAAACTTCCCAAGATTTCACCGAGGAGACTGAGGGAGACGAAGGGATGTTGCGTTGCAGTTTGGTAAATAAGGTGTGTCCTCCTTTCTCAGCTTCCTTTGAGCAGGGCCATCCTTTGGCTAGGACTTTTGTTCCAAAATCTCTTCTTGTCTCCTCTGTTTCTGCTGTTCATCCTTTTCGGTGTCAACCTTTTTTTTTTTTTCCGATTCCGTTGGAGTCAACTTTGCTTCTCAGGGTGTTCCCTTTTCGAATTCTCCCGGTGTTGAGCTTAATCGTCGTGTTGGCGTGCCCTTTTTTGAAGGTGTGGCGTTTCCCGTAGAAGACTCTAACCGAAATTTTAAAGACTGTCCTTTAGGGAATCACTTAGTAGCCCAAAGGAGCTTTGCGTCTCAAGCAAGGCTTCGTTCCCAGAGCCAGAACCTTCCACCCTCCCGTTGGAAGGTTTTCAGATTGAAGGCCTCACGCCTAGGAAGATGGTCAAGGTTCAGTCGATTTTGGAGAGTTTGAGGATTAGAATTGTCAGAGATAATGGAAAAGGTGCGGAAGTAGATTGCAAGAGTACTCTTTCTGTGGACAAGGTCTATTTCAGAAGGAAGAGGAAAAATGATTGTGGAACCAAGGGAGAGGCTTAGGTTTGGTTGTAGTTTGTGCTGGGTTTTTTGTTTACATGAAGATCTTAAGTTGGAATACAAGAGGATTAGGTTCCAAGAAGAAAAAGAAGACTATAAGAAGGTTTTTAAGTTCTCAAAATCCAGATGTTGTGATGCTTCAGGAAACAAAGAAAGAAATTTGGGATAGGAGGTTTGTGAGTAGTGTTTGGAAAGGTAGAAGCATGGAGTGGGCTGCTCTTCCTGCTTGTGGGGCTTCAAGGGGGGTTGTGATTATGTGGGATTCAAATAAGTTCAAGTGCACAGAGAAGGTGTTAGGATCTTTCTTTGTAACTGTGAAGTTGAACTCTAATGAGGAAGGACTTTTTTGGTTAACTTCAGTGTATGACCCGAATAAGCCTTTGTGGAGGAAGGACTTTTGGTTGTAGCTTCAAGAACTGTACGGTCTGACTTTCCCAATGTGGTGTGTAGGAGGGGATTTTAATGTAATAAGGAGGATCTATGAGAAACTGGGTGATTCTAGGTTAACATTCAACATGAGGTGTTTGGACGAGTTTATAAGGGAGAGTGGTTTGTTGGATCCCCCTCTAAGATATGCGGCTTTTACTTGGTCAAACATGCAGGTTGTTCCTATTTGCAAGAGGTTGGATAGGTTTTTGTTTTCTTCTGAGTGGGATTCCTTTTTCTCTCAAAGTCTTCAAGAAGCGCTTCCTAGATGGACCTTAGATCATAGCCCAATTTGTTTGGAAACTAATCCTTTAAAATGGGGTCCAATTCCTTTCAGGTTTGAGAATATGTGGTTGCTCCATCTTGAGTTTAAGGAGAAGTTTAGTGATTGGTGGCAAGAGTGTACGGTTGAAGGTTGGGAAGGTCACAAGTTCATGAGGAAATTAAAGTTTGTTAAATCAAAGTTGAAAGATTGGAATAAAGTGGCCTTTTGGAGATTTAAGAGAGAGGAAAAAGCTCATTCTTTCGGACTTATGTAGGATTGATCTAATTGAACAAGAAGAGAATTTGAATCTTGATTTCGTATCAAAAAGGACCTTAAGAAGAAGGGAGCTAGAGGATTTGTTATTAAAGGAAGAGGTTCATTGGAGACAAAAATCTAGGGTCAAGTGGATTAAAGAAGGGGATTGCAATTCTATGTTCTTTCATAGAATGGCGAATGGAATGCGAAGTAGGAAGTTCATTAAGTCTCTGATCTCTGAGAGGGGGGTGACTTTAAGCAACATTGAGGTTATCTTTGAGGAGATTGTAAATTTCTTTGGGAAACTCTATTCTAAACCCGAAGGTGCTTCTTGGAGGGTTGAAGAAGTAGTTTGGGTCCCTATTCCTGGAGAGAGTGCAGTTTGGCTGGACAAGCCTTTTTTTGAAGAGGAGGTACGAATGACAGTTTTCCAATTGAATAAGGAAAAGGCCCCTGGTCTTGATGGTTTTACTATTGCAATATATCAAGAGTGTTGGGATGTGATAAAAGAGGATCTTATGAGGGTGTTTCTTGAGTTCCACACCAATGGGATAATAAATTAAAGTACAAATGCGACCTTCATTGCTATGGTGCCTAAGAAAAGCCAAACTTTTAAAATCTCAGACTATAGACCTATTAGCTTGGTTACAAGTTTATATAAGATAATTGCTAAGGTCTTATCAGGGCGTTTACGCAAAGTCCTCTATGAAACAATCTCTGGCTCTCAAGGAGCCTTTGTTGAAGGGAGACACATTTTGGATGCTGTGTTGATAGCCATTGAAGTGGTGGATGAGAAAAGAAGGTCAGGGGAGGAAGGGGTTGTCTTCAAAATCGATTTTGAAAAGGCCTATGATCATGTGGATTGGGGCTTTTTAGATCATGTGCTAGAAAGGAAGGGGTTCAGCTCGAAATGGAGATCTTGGATAAGGGGATGCTTGTCTTCATCAAGTTTTGCAATCCTATGTAATGGGAATGCAAAGGGTTGGGTTAAGGCATCTAGAGGTTTGAGACAAGGAGATCCCCTTTCTTCTTTCCTTTTTACTTTAGTAGCAGATGTTCTAAGTAGGTTGATGATCAGAGCAGAGGAAACTAGGCTAACTGAGGGTTTCTTTGTGGGGAGGGATAGGACTAGAGTGTATTTGCTACAGTTTGCAGATGACACCATCTTTTTCTCTAAAACCTCTTTGGAACATCTTCAAAACCTCAAGATTATCCTTTTGGTGTTTGGGAAAGTATCAGGTTTAAAAATCAACTTAGAAAAAAGCACCATTTCAAGTATTAATACTAGGCAGGAGTTGTTGTCTAGTTTGGCCTCGGTTTTTGATTGTAGAGTGTCAGAGTGACCTTTGTCTTATTTAGGCCTTCCATTGGGAGGGAACCCAAAGACAATAGGCTTTTGGGATCCGGTGGTTGAGAGAATTTCGAGGAGGTTGGATGGTTGTAAAAAGGCCTTTTTGTCTCTAGGAGAGAGGATTACTTTAATTCAGTCAAGTCTGTCTCACATCCCTAGCTACTTCCTCTCCCTATTCAAAATCCCAGTATCAATAGCCTCAAAGATTGAGAAGCTGCAAAGGGATTTTGTTTGGTTTGGGGCGGGGGAAGGGAAGAAAGATCATCTTATCGGATGGGATGTTGTTAGTAGACCAAAGGAGTTGGGAGGTTTGGGTTTTTGGAAGACTTCTTTGAGAAATATTGCTCTCTTAGGGAAATGGCTTTAGAGGTTCCCTAGAGAAAGAAGTGGTCTTTGACATAAGGTTATTGCGAGTATTTATGGGACACATCTTAATGGATGGGATGCCAACATGGTGGTTAGATGGTCACATAGATGTCTTTGGAAGGCTATTGCTCAAGTTTTCTAGGATTTTTCCCCTTTTGTCCGCCTAATGGTGGGGAATGGGGAGAAAATTCGTTTTTGGGAAGATCTTTGGTGGGGTAACCAAACTTTGTGCTCTCAATTTGCTGCTCTTTATAAAGTTATTTCTGTGAAAAACCTCACTGTCTCAAATGTCCTTGGCAATTCCTTTCCACTGTCTTGGAATTTTAATTTTCACCGCAATCTTACTGATTCAGAAATTGATCTCCTTTAGAGATTAATGTCCTCCCTTAGTTCAGTTCTTTTATCTCATTCTTTGGTAGATTCAAGAGCATGGTCTTTGTCATCATCAGACTTGTTTTTAGTGAAAATTTTTTTCTTGGCCTTGTCAAAAGTCTCAAATCCTATCTTGTTCCTTCCGGCCAAGTTTTTGTGGAGTTCAAAAGCCCCCTCAAAGGTTAAGGCCCTCGCTTGGTTAGTAGCACATGGGAAGGTAAACACCAATGACAAGTTGCAATTGAGAAGACCCTACAAATCCCTCTGCCCTCAATGGTACATTCTTTGCAAAGGAAATGGAGAATCGATCGACCAACTTTTTCTTCATTGTCCTGTTACCATTGGACTCTGTTGTTCAATCTAGCAGGGTTGGCTTGGGTTCCTCCAAGGAGTATTGAGGATATGCTGGTTATTGTTTTTAAAGGCTTGGGGAACTCATTAAGAGGCAAGACACTTTGGCAAATCGTTTGCCTTACTTTGTTATGGATGGTGTGGCAAGAGAGAAACAATAGGATCTTTGAGGATAAGGGGAGAACGGAAGAGATGTTATGAGACTTATTTATGTTCTATTCCTCTCGTTGGGCCTCTTGTACTACAGCTTTTAGAGAAGTTCCTTTAAGCGTTTTACAACTCAACTAGACTACGGTTTGCGATTCAAAAGTTTGAGAGTGTTGGGGTTTTTCTTTGTTTTTAGTTTTCTATAGTTGGGTGTTTTCTCTGTTGTTCAGTTTTTGTTTTTGTGGGAAGGACCTCTCATCCTTCTCTTGGTTTCTTCTCTTTCTCTTCTATATTTTCTTCTATTAATATTTTTTCTTCGTTTCTGATCGAAAAAAAAAGAAGAAAAAAGCTCAAGGAGGTGTGAAAATAAACAAGAAAAAAGGCTCCTCTCTTGTATTAGTGGATCTTCGCTTCAAAACAGCCCATTTCCTTACCAAGGTCCACAGTTCTGAGCATCCATTGCTTATATTTTCAAGATCTTTTATGACTGCTATTTACCTATGATAAAACTATCACTAAATCCCTTACCAACAGTAAATAGATGGCAACCGTCTGTCTAGCAACTATGAAACCTGCAAGAGAAGTGAATACACACACACACACACACACACACACACACACACACACCATATGCTATCTTTTTAATATGCTTTAGTAGATCTGCAAAAATGTATTGTTATTATTTGGTGATAATCATAATGACATTTTATTAAATATCAGAAGTGATATTCTATCCCAAGGATTCTTTCCATGGATTTTGTGACAAATATCACCTTATGTAGTTATCTATGAATTAACTACTTAATTTTGATTTTCAGTGCTTGATTTCCCTTGGAGATTTGGTGAACAGAGTTGCTGAATTTGATTTTCTTGATTGGTTTGGGCGCATTAAGCTGGTCGATTGCATCTATGATTTTATTTTGCTTAATCCTCAAATTGGTCAGGTGATTATTTTTCTGACTTCAGAAAGATATTTCCTTTTTTTATTTTTTGGATTTCAGAAAGATTTCTTCTCTTAGTCATTTGACACATGCACCTTTGGAAGTTGATTGATTCTTCACCTAATTCTATTCTTTATATATGCATTAGTACAAAAATATGTGTGTTAGTGTGTGTGTGTATGCTTTGTGTCTCAGTTGTCTGGGCCTGTATATCATTGTTAGTCATGGTCATATTCTGTTTTGGCTCTAATTTGCAAATTTGGGATACAAAGAGAGAATGTATTGTTTCCTTTCATGTTTGTTTGTTTTTGTTTCAATATTGGAGGAATTGATATTGATTTGTTCCTTTCAATCTTTTTTTTTTTGCATGGTTTCTGTGATGTACTTCATCTAGACAATGATTGAAAGGCTTCTTACAATGCTCCGAGATCAGGATTATCGAGTTAGGTTCTTCCTGGCTAGACGAATTGGTGTTCTTTTCCAAACATGGGACGGACATGATGAGCTATTCCAGGATATTTGGTGGGTTGTTAAGAATTCATATTCATAGTTTTTGTCATTAATATCCTTGGTAAATTTCCTACTTAATGGAGTTTGCTTCCCTTTTCTTTCCTTTCTCTAACGGTCTCACTCCTGTGCCTTCTATTATGGCCTGATTTGGATGTTGATAACTCTTGTTAAATAGATTTGCTTTCTGAATGTGTTTACTTCATGCAGAACCCTAGGCCAGTTGCCTTACACCTTGCTAGGTGTTTGCTTTTACTTGTAGGCATTCACAACTTGTGAACTTAAATTAATTACTAAAATGTGTGATATGGTATTTAACAAATTTGTGTAAATCACCAGAACCTCCTCTAAGGTTTCAAAAGAAAATAAAAAACCTTGATGTTTTTGACTTATCAACAACCTTACTTGTTAGTCTTGTCTCCCAAAAGTGTTAATAAAACATAGAATGATTAATTTATTTATTTGATCAGAAACAAATGATGTATTTAATATGGATAAAGAAATACAGAAGAAGGATGAAGAATCCTCCCTAAAATACAATGAACTGGTCAAAAAGTATGTTTGAGCCTAAAAAAAATTAGTAAGTTAGAACTATGCATCAGTAAAGGATCACATGTGATTATAAGAAAACCAATTCTTTGCTCTAATATTAAATAACTTATCCTTCCAAGCAAGACCTACTCAATGCTCCTCTTCTTGCTAACCCAAAACAATGTGAGACAAGCGGTTGCCAAAGAACCTTGCCTCTAATGGATCCCTTGTATACGACGGTCATCATGTCACAAATACTCATAGGAGGAACCCAATCCAAGTTATAGCTAATTTGAACAGTCTATGCCATAACCCCAGAGCCAACAAACAATGTAAGAAAAGATGATCCAATGTTTCTCTACTCTCCATACACAAAAAGCAAACATTAGGACTAAGGGCTTTGTAGAATCTTCTTAATTGGTGTTTATCTTTTTGTGTACCATTAGCCAAATACTTTTCCTTTAAAATACTTTCAACATTATCCAGAAGTGCCCCTTTTTTATTCTCCAAGGCGATGAATTTCCTATTATGCCTACCATTAGCCACCCTATGGAAAAACTTTATAATCCCCTTCATTTACCCATCTCACCTTAGCTTTTTGCCTCCAATGCATCTCTTCCCTTAACAATAATTCCTTTAGCTCCCCCTTTCTTAAGGCTCTCAGCGCTGAAAGCTCAGGAGATAGATTCCCTTCCCGCTTAATAGCATCAATGCTAGCAATCTTATTAAGGATGTTCTTTTTCCTCTCCTTCAACTCTTCGAAAAACACCTTTTTCCATTCTTTTAGTTCTTTATAAACCTATGACCTTCCCACCCTTAGCTTTGAAAATCTCTACACCAAATACTAAATCTTTCCTTTAAATATGGGTGGAGCAACCACATATTTTCAAATCTAAAAGGAATTGGATCCTACCGAAATGGATTGGTGTTTAAAACAATATGGCAACAAATAGGAAGAACTTCTTAGAGACTTTGAGGAAATCTTTGCTCATCCATCCAGTCTTAATTTTTTTTTTTTATAGGTTCTATTCAGTCTCAATTTTACATATTTAACCAAAAGAAGCATTTCTTAGAGGGGGATTGGTTAACTCACTCTCTCTTATAAATCCATCAAAATCCCTCTTATTAGGTGTTAATCTGGACCACTAGTTTTTCTATACTAAACATAGAATGATTTATAAATAATATGTGTGTATTCATTAGGTGTATTTACAATCTATTTATGATGTTTTACAATGGGAAAAGGAAAAGGAAATTACTCTATTCTAGATTCGAAATTACTCCATAAATTGACCACTAATTATTGGAAATCAATCAATTACTTAATTAATCCCTAATTGTTAGAAATATATGAGGAAGTAAATTAAGTCGATTGTATAGAAAAGGATCAAAATTCCCATAAAATCATAGCCTATTTAGGTTGTATAATCTAACAATTACTGCACCAATTCTCCAGCACTCCCCTTCAAGCTGATGAATATTTTTTTATTCCCAACTTGTTTGTGATAGGATTGGAATAGTTGAGCTCCAAGTCCATTGGTTGGTATGTTGGTCAATTGTTGTTTTTAAGATATATGAGAATTGCATACTAGCCTACTATCTAGTTTCTCCTTGATGAAATGACAATCAACTTCAACTTGCTTAGTTCAGTTATGTTAAATTGGATTGTGAGTTGTACTGATTGTGGACTTGTTGTCATAGTAGGTCTCATAGGACCTTCCTAACTTATTCTAAGATCACTAAGAATGTTCTTATCTTGAGAAGCTCACATAGTTCATGCACCAAGGCATGAAATTCTGCTTCAACACTTAACTTAGGTGGTGTTTGTTTTTTTACTTAATTCTAAATAGAACCTTAATGCTTAATAGTGTTAAATATTAGGTTGTTTGTTTTTATAGTATTTTATTTCTATTAAGTATTAAAAGTAAAAAAAACCAATATGTTATTTTTTCTATTTAGAAAAAGCTATATATTTTGGCTTTTTCTATTTAGTAAAAAGTTTATAATAAGTCATGAAAAAGTAGAAAAACAAACAACCTAAATTCTAAAACTAAATTGCTTTCAGTAAAAAGCCAAAAAAACAAACACCACATTAGCAACCAAAAGCTTTTTGTTACTCCTCCAAGATACCAAATTCCCTCCTAAGAAAGTACAACAGTTGGATGTTGACCTTCTATCAGTGGCTGATCCTTCCCAATCAACATTTGCATAAACCTCAAGTGTCATCTTCCTAGTTTTTTGGAACAATATACAACTAGTAGGAGTTTACTTTGAGTATCTAAATATCCCAGTGGCTGCTTCCATGTGTATTGAAACAAGTTTTGTTCTACGTGAATTGTATTAGAATATAATATGTACATCGTATTTATATGTAATTAGGGATTAGATTCACCTACAATCTCTCCCAAAAATCGGGGATTGGATTCACCTACCACTTATCATTCTTAATCTCTTCCATAAATCAGGTTCTACTAAATAAACAAAAGAAAGAAATAAATACAAAATTATTTCATTGACTAGGATCACTATCAGATTCCTACGATTTTGCTAGCACTCCCCCTGAAGCTAAAGAATAGATGTTATTCATTCCTAGCTTTCATGTGATTATTTGAAACTGGTGACTAGCAAATTCTTTAGTCATCACATCTACAAGCTGCCCTTCTGTTGAAACAGAGTGTGTAGATTAGACTACTATCGAGTTTTTCCTTGATTAAGCGTCAATCTACTTCTACTTGTTTTGTTTGGTTATGCAGTACTGAATTGTCAACTATAGTGATTCTTGATTTGTTGTCACAACCTAACTTTATTGTTCTCTCCAACTTGATTCCTAGATCATCAAGGACAATCTTTATCCATAATAGCTCGCATATCTCTTGTGCCATAACTCTGAACATTGCTTTTGCACTTTATTGAGCCACCATAGATTTCTTTTTAGTTCTCCATGTTATTGATTTGCCACCTAAGAGTGTATAGTAACCATAGGTAGAGCGTTCATCCATCACTAATCTCACCCCATCTGCATTGGTGTACTTAGCTAGGTTTAGCTTTTCATTTTTCTTCAAGAAAATTCCCTTTCTTAGAGTAGATTTGAAGTAAAGTAGAAACTTGCATAGCGCCTCTTGATGAACTTCCATGGGAGAATGCATGAATTGTTTTCCGACTTTGAAAGCATAGGCTATATCTTGCCTTGTGTCTGACAAGTAGATTAACTTCCAAACTAGCCATTAATATATTCCACATTCTACTACTGCATCTTCTCGAGCTTCCCTTAGCTTATGATTTTGTTCATTAGTAGGCTCACAACCAACCATATCTCTCTCCTTGAGAAGATCCAAAATGTATTTTTTCTGATAGATAAAAATACCCTTCTTTGATTGGGCCACTTCAATCCCTAAAAAGTACTTGAGTTTTTCTAAGTTTTTTTTTTTATCTCGAACTCTTTTGCTAGTTTCTTCTTGAGTCTTTCTATTTCCTCATAGTCACTTCCATTCTCAATTATACCATTAACATAAACAATGTGAATGGTATGTGAGCATTTGATGAAGAGCGTATTGTCACAAGATGCTTCAAATGACCCTCCCCATGGGCTTATATAGGAGGTAGGAAGCTTCTAGATACCCCTTGAGACATCTACGCTACAAAGTGGAAGAGTGTAGAAGCTTCTAGAGAGGGCTAGAGATGTCCACACATCTCTGCACTTGGCTAGGAGAGCATTGGAATAGTGTGGGGTGTTCTAAAGTCTTCCAAAGTCATCTTGTACATAGCCTTGTACATAGACTAGTGTAGGAGCTTCTTGATTATTCTTGATTTGTATGGAACCCTCCAAGGTTCTAAAGACTTCCTAAGGTGCCTATAAATAGGTAGGCCTCATTTGGCGAAGGCACCACCCAAAACCATCCAAATCACTTCCTAACCAAGAAAGTGAGCTTCCTAAGCACTTGTAAAGTATCATTTGAGAGCAATAAAACTTCCATTCGTTAAGCATTGCCTAGGGTTCTCTTAGTTTCCAAATCGTGTGCCTAACTTAGCTTGGCTAGCCAAGTACGAGGGGAAGGCTGAATTAGTAACTTCAAGTGTGAGTTGCCTAAGTGTCGTATGTGAGCTTAGGAAAGGCCCAAGTCTGTGACAATTGGTATCAAAGCACGGTTGTGATGCGACTATTGTGAAGGAAGCATGTTGGGGTCCAATGTTGAGGGCGCTAGTGAGCAAACCTGTGGAAGGGAGACTGAGCCTACTGCATGGGGCAGGGGTAGGAAGGTTAATTCTTGTGATGCTGTTGCCAACATGGAGGCAAGGCTAGCCAAGGTGGAGCTAGCCATGGCGGACACTCGGAAGGGGTTGGACTTGGTCGAGTAAGGCATGAAGAAGGGTATGGAGGATCTTAGGGAACAAATCTAAGACCATCGTGAGGGGATGCTAGTCTCACAGGTTCAGCTAGTGTCACAAGAGGAGTTTGTGTCCTTCCAAGAGAAGGTCATGAGCGTGCTTATTAGCATGGAGTCAAGGATGTAGGCCTTGGCCACCCGAATAGAGTCTTAAGACCAGGAGGTTAGGCAGGAGTTGGCCATTTACAAGGCCGTTGTGTCGGCACGGTCATGGCCACACAGGAGGCATCTAGGGTGGAGGAGCCAAAGCCACGGGGGTTTAGTGGCAAACGTGATGCCAAGGAGTTGGACAACTTCTTGTGGCATATGGAGCGATACTTCGAGGCTATCGCACTGACTGTTGAGGCGGCTAAGGTAAGGACTGCAACCCTCTACCTTACTGACACTGCTACTCTATGGTGGCGTCAAAGGTTCTCTGATATGGAGAAAGACCTTTGCACCACAGAGACATGAGAGGACTTTAAGAGGGAGATCAAAAGGTAGTTCTACCCCAAGGACATGACCTACCTAGCTAGGAAAAACATGAGGCGTCTCAAACACATAGGCTCGATTCGTGACTATGTCAAGGAGTTCTCTTCGTCAATGCTTGAGATTCCTAATATGATTGAGGAGGAGTTGCTATTCAACTTCATGGATAACCTGCAAGGGTGGGCCGAGCAGGAATTAAGACGTCGAGGTGTTCAAGACTTAGCCATTGCTATGATAGTAGCAGAGTCTTTAATGGATTACAAGAGGGGAGACTCCTCCAAGGTTGAGTCCTCGGAGGATAGCCACGCCACAGGTGGGGGAGACAAAGTTTCAAGGGACCACAATGCTCTTTGAATAGGATCAGGTAAGACGCCTAACGTCTGGGAAGGAAAGAGTAAGACAGAAAGGAAGAAGTTTATGTTTAAAATCAAATGCTTTCTATGTAACGGTCCACATTGGGCATGGGATTGTCCAAAGAAGAAGGCGCTCAGTGCCATGATCGAGGAGAGGGAACAGGAAGACGAAATACATATGGGCTCGATGCAGCTACTAGGTGCCCTCCAAGTCAACCCAAAGCCTAGTACACCTTAGACCTTTTTACTATCAAGGGTGTAAGTAAATGAGGTAAAAGAGGAACGAGCTGAGGTAGCCCACACACACATGGACAAGGTCACCAATGGAAATGTGAACTCGATGGGTAAGAGGAAACAACACTCCAAGCATCGAAAGCGTAGGTATTTGCATCCATCCGAGGCCTAACGGGAGAAGGAGTAAAAAAATATCTTGGCTAAACGGGTTACCAGGAAACAAGGGGTCCCTCATGTGATAGAGTATCTAGTTTGATGGAAAGGACTGCCTAAGAGGCAGGCAAACTGGGAACATGCGGATGGATGCCTTGTGAAGGTTCTGGAAACACATAGGGAGGTTTCAAGAAGAGGAAACAACTGGGACGTCGACGACATGGGTGGGGGAGAGTGTCACAAGATCCTTCAAATGACCCTCCCCATGGGATTATATAAAAGATAGGAAGCTTCTAAAGACACCTAGAGACATCTACACTTAGCTACAAAGTGGATGAGTATGGAAGCTTCTAGAGAGAGCTAGAGATGTCCACACATCTCTACACTTGGCTAGGAGAGCATTGGAATAGTGTGGGGTGTTCTAGAGTCTTCCAAAGTCATCTTGTACATAGCCTTGTATATAGGCTAGTGTAAGAGCTTCTAGATTATTCTTGATTTGTAAAGAACCCTCCAAGTTTTTAGAGACTTCCTAAGGTGCCTATAAATAGGTAAAAGCCTTATGTGGCGAAGGCACCACCCAAAATCACCCAAATCACTTCCTAACCAAGCAAGTGAGCTTCCTAAGCACTTGTAAAGTATCATTTGAGAGCAATAAAGCTTCCATTCATTAAGCATTGCCTAGGGTTCTCTTAGCTTCCAAATTGTGTGCCTAACTTAGCTTGGCTAGCTAAGTATGAGGGGAAGGCTGACTTAGCAACTTCAAGCGGGTGAGTTGCCTAAGTTCGTGACAATATGATTTCCTTGACTTTTTCGAAACTCCATGTCAATTCATGGTTTTTTCAAATCTTCCAAATCATGCTTAGGGAGATTGTATAAGGCCATAAAGCCCTTTTCTTAGTCTACACATATTGTTGCTTTTGAAGTCTCTATTGAAACTCGGTGGTGTTTCCATATATATTTCTTCCAAATCACCATACAAGAATGCATTCTTAACATCAAGTTGTTGTAAAGACTAACCAAAGTTAGTTGCCAAAGATAGTAATATACGAATGGTACTCATCTTTGCTGCTGAGGCAAATGATCTTGGTAGTCCATCCCATAAGCTTGCGTATACCCATTAACCACTAGCCTAGCCTTATATCTATTGAATGTGCCGTCAATTCTATATTTGATTGTGAACACCCGTTTACATCTAACTAGTTTTTTTTTCCTTTTGGTAATTTAATATTTCCTAAGTTTGGTTTTTTCTTGAGTGCTAACATCATTTCTTTCATGAATTTCCTCCAATTTTTGCCTGTAACTGCTTCTTGAACTATTTGAGGAATTTCACTAGGAGTTAATTGGATAAGGAAGGTTCTATGTGACAGGAATAAGTTTTCAAATGAAATGAAATTGGAAATTGGGTGTTAAGTGAATTTTCTGGTAGCTTTCCTAAAGGCAATTTGTAAATGGAGATTATGAAACACTTCTGGATCTTGATCATGAGTTTCTAGTAAGAGCAACAAATTTGAAGCAGGAGAAATGACATTGGAACCAAAATTAGTTGAGTTTGTGAGTTCATAACCATGCTTGGATTCAAACTTTTAAGCTTGCATTTGATAAGATCGAAATTATTTCCACTTAGAGTAAACCTACAGTTGCATGATAGTCACACTAACTCCCCTCGATTTTTCTGTGATTTAGGGGATATACATGGACAAACGGCATACAACCAAAGACTTTGGGAGGAAGTTTATGGGAGAGATTTAAATGTGGGAAAAAAATGTGTCTCCAATGGAGTTTTATTTTCAAGCACTTTTGAGGGTAGTCAAGTAATCAAATGAGCTGCAATTAGGACAACTTCTCCCAAATATGATTTAGGTATATTTTTCTGAAAAATTAAGGCTTGGGTGATTTCTATTAGATGCTTGTTTTTTTGTTCAGCCATACCATTTTGTTTTGGGGAATTAGTACTTGAAGATTGATGTATAATCCCTTCTTTTTCAAGAAAAGGATTGATTAAAGTATTTTTCCCCATTGTTAGATCCAATGACTTTTATTGTAACTCTGAACTATTTTTTAACCATTTTGTGAAAGATAGGAAACAAAGAACTAACATCTGATTTATTTTTTATGAGGTATAACCAATTCACCTTAGTACAGTCATCAATAAAGGACACAAAACCACATCGCTCTAGAAAGACTTGAGATTTGAGAGGCCCAAACATTAGTATGAATTAACAAGAAAGGGAATATTGATTTTGTATTACTTAAAGGAAATGAAGCACAATGATGTTTAGCTAACTGTCAAATCTCACAATGATATCGATTAACATCCAACTTATTGAATAATAAAGAAAACATTTTTGTGAGCAAAAGAAAGGATGGATGCCCTAGACGAAGATGATGTAACCATATTTGGGCTTTTATCTAATGAGAATTTTTCTGAAAAATGAGAGAGTGACATGATTACCATTGTAGAATTGGATCCAAGTAAGCACAAACCCTCGTGTTCTTTGGCATGCCCATTTGTTTTCATTAATGTTTTTTTCATGTTAATGCAAAGCTTCTGACATGATATGTATGATCCATGTGATTATCACATCTACAATTATCTAGTATTCTTTTCACTCTGCAAAATCATTTATTAGAGTTGCTTCGCCGAAAAATTAATATTCCCTTTAAATATGTAAAAAGCTTGTATTTGAAGGATAGTGGGCTTTGAGTTGATCAAACTATTGTCACTATAGAAGTGGAGTGATTTTTTCGAGTTTCTTAAAGTTATAAACTAAAACAACAAATCTTATTATTCAATGATGTGAAACTCTAGTAAGTTGGATTTTGGATGAGCTGGACGTGTAATTAAATTATGAAATTTTACTAGAATATGAGATCATGTATATATGTTCATGGAATTTTATAAGGTTTGGGTTCTAATGACAATGATCTTCTCTTGAATTATGTTTGAAACACAAAAATGCAACTTATTTCTCAAAGAAGCTTATATATATATATATTATTGGAGTTGGGAGGATGAAGTGGAGAAGGTAGAAATAGTTGATGGGCCTTTTGCACGCTAAAGCCTTCTTCCTACTCGGTATTTTATCTTATATTGCTTTGTGATAAAGTTAATTTCTTTGTACGTTGCTTTCCATCATTGTGGATATGAGTCTTGCATTGTTATGAATTCAAATTTAGCTTTACCAGGAAGTGTTTTTGAGTAGTAACCTTTTGTTTTTCTTTCTATGTTCTTCCAGCTCAAACTTTGGCATTAAATTGGTTATGTCCTTGAAAGGAAAACTTGTTACAGCAATGGAGGTCCTGGATGCTGGCCCTCAGCCTCATTCGACAATGGAGACTATTATTATTACTCTAATGCATCTTGCAATGTATAGTGAGAAAATGGAGTTGGAGGTACTTGTTTTATTTTTATTTTTCCTTTGTATTATTGGCAAGTTAATAAAAGATTTTGTTAGAAAATATGTTCTTCAGAAATTAGAAACAACAAAAGCCTTACTAAACAAAAAAAAATTGAATGCTTGATGGATTGAAACTGAACCATTGTAAAACAATATGAATTATCTAGGTGGATAAAAATGTCCCTTAAAACTCATAAGATATAAGCCCTACCTTTTACACCAAATTGTCTACTTCTAAGCAAATCTCTAAGTAAATGACACAATCAAAAAGGAAGAAAAAGGTTTATAATCGTGTGTAGTAGGTGAGCAAGTCCCACATGTCACGGACTTAGTCGTTCACTAAGCTCGTGCGGCACTTAGGCAAGTCAAGACGCTTGATCTTGCTAAGTCAGCCTTGCTCCCCCAATGCTTAGCTTGCTCGGCTAAGATACTCGCGACTCAAAAACTTAAGACGCTTAGTAGGCAACTCTTTAAAGAATGAAAGCTTTCACTAACTTAAGGAAACCTTTACAAGTGCTTGGATGCTCGCTTGCTTGGTGCCTTGGCCAAATGAGGCCCTCACCTATTTATAGGCACCAATGGAACTCTCTGGACCCTTGGAGGGTTCCTTACAACTCAAGACTATTCTAGAATGTCCTACATCATTCTAGGTACAAGTCTATGTACAAGGATATACAAGAGACTTCTAGAATTCTCTAGAAAGCCCTGGACTCCTCTCGTGCCTTCCACCATAGTGTAGAATTGTGTGGATTTCTCCAGGCTTCTCAAGAACCTTCCACACTCTTCCCACTCTAGGAGTCTCCAGAAGCTTCCTGGCTCTATATAAGCCCATGGGGAGGTTCATTTGAATCAACTTGTGACACACAGGTCCCATTTCCTAATTTAATATGGTAAAATGTAGTCATCCATGTGAAGAACCCAGAGCAACTCAAGGTTGGTAGCTTCCCTAAGCCCATAAAACAAACCCGACAATAGAAAAGCTAGGTAGCTCTAGATTGACACCTAGTATGGGGGATTTTGATGGATTTGTAGGAGAGAGTGATTTAATTGATCTACCTCTAGGGAATGCTTCTTTTACTTGGTCAAATATGCAAGATTCCCCTATATGCAAGAGCTTGGATATTTTTTTATATTCAAATGAGTGGGAACAAAGATTTCCTTAAAGTCCCCCAGAAATTCTTCCTAAATTAACCTTTAATCGTTGCTTGATTGGTTTAGACACCAATCCATTTAGATGAGGACCAATTCCTTCTAGATTTGAGAATATGTGGATGCTTCGCCTAGATTTCAAGGAAACATTTAATATTTGATGGAGGGATTTTCAGAGCGAAGGGTAGGAAGGGCATATGTTTGTGAAGAAGCTACAATTTGTTAAATCAAAACTGACAAAATGGAAAAAAGGTGTCTTTTGGAGAGCTAAAGGATAGGAAGAAGAATATCTTTACTAATATTGCTAGGATTGATGCTATTGAAAAGGAAGGGAATCCATCTACTGAGCTTTCAATATTAAGGGCCTTGAGGAAGAGGGAGTTCGAGGAATTGTTGTTAAGGGAAGAGGTGTGCTGAAGGCAAAAAGCCAAGGTGAGATGTGTAAAAGAATAGGGTTGTAATTTAAAGTTTTTCCATCGGGTGGCTAATGGTAGGCGTAATAGGTAGTACATCAAGGTCTTGGAGAATGAAGATAAAACATTTCTAGATAACATTGAAAGTATTTCAAAGGAGATATTGCATTTTTTGAAAAGCTATATATGAGTTCCCATGGAGTGGTCACCCATATGAAAAGAGTAGTACCGGGTTGGACCACTCTTTTATAAAGAAGAAATTCTTAAAATATTTTTTGCTTAGATAAGGACAAGGCTCTTAGGCTTGATCGTTTCATGTTTCAACAGTGCTGGGATGTAATTAAGGAGGATTTATTGAGAGTGTTCTCGAAATTCCATAATAGTGGGTTAATAATTCAAAGTACCAATGCCACCTTTATTGATTTAGTGCCAACAAAGAGTTAGACCAAAAAGATCTCTAACTCAGGACTTATTAGCTTGACTGCTTGTTTATATAAGATCATAGTTAAAGTCTTATCAAGGTGTATACGAGGTGTTCTTTATGAAACTATTCATATTTCGCAAGGAGCTTTTGTTTAGGAGAGACAAATCCTAGATGCGGTGCTAATAGCTAACGAGATAGTGGATGAGAAAAAGGTGTTGGAGATCAAGGGGTAGTTTTCAAAATTGATTTTGAAAAGACTTATGATAATGTGGATTGGGTTTTTTGAACATGGTTCAAAGTATCGATAGAGTCCGATATGATTCGATTGAGTTGTATCCACCTTGGTTTTTTCTGCACCAAGTTCGATACCTGATACCATCTCAAATATAGACTTGGTCAGAAATCAGTTAAACTCAGTTGACTCGATTGAGATTTCAAGGTGACTTGACGAAATCGTCTGAGTTATCGAAAGAAATTTTTTCCTTTCAAATCCCTAAAAAACAAATTGGTCCAAACCTCATAAAACTCTAAAAAAATTAGAGATCCTCTTCAAAAGGAAAAACTTGTCTCTGTGACCATTTTGAAGAGGAAGACAAACATTATTCTAACCCATGACTGAGTCTTGAATGTGTATAAGCAGAAAAGGTTGAACCAAACCAATACCTTTAGCCATAGTTTGGGAACCATTAGCTAAAGTAACAGTAGGTAAGGCAGAGGTAGTAGTAATAGAGGAGAAAATGTGTTTATTACCAGAGATATGATCAGATGCTCCAGAATCTAGAATCCACGGGCCAAGAGAAGGAGACTGAGTAAAACAGACAGAGACATTACCGGTCTGGGCAACAAAAGCAACAGAAGTTGATGTGGCTGCCTGATATCGGAGATAGGCATCATAATCACTACCAGTAAGGATGATACTTTGAGATGTGGAGCTCGTAGCGGAGTCAGGTCGAGATAGTAGAGGATCAGATGATTGAGCAATGTGGGCAATGCGAGAAGGCCCGTCCATGTAACTAATAGCAATGATCTCGAGTGTGACGAAGCTTATTACAATAGGTGCATTGAGGACGTTGTCCTCGACCCCGATTGCCACTACGTCCTCCTCGAGAGTTAGTCTGAGAGGCTAACATAGATGAATCTGAAGGACCATCAATTGACAAGGTCTGAGTAGAGGAGAGGCGTAATAGACGAGCGAACACATCATCCAAAGATGGTACTGATGGACTAGCAAGAATCTGATCTCCGACAGGCTCAAGATTTGAACGGAGGCCAATGAGGGTTAACACCATAAAGAACTTGTCAGTCTGTATTTGTTGAGATTCAGCACCATTAGTGAAGACCATCAAAGTTAAGAACTCCTCCTTAAGAGATGCAATCCGGCCAATATAAGTAGACAGATCCATGTCCTACTGTCTCACATGAACAATATCAGAAACCACCTTATAAAATCGTTGAATATCATTCGTGTATAATCCTTTAGCCTGAGTCCATAGTTTAAAGCAAGTATTGTAGGCACGAAGATGATGGAAAATTTCGGGATCAACAGATTGCCATAATACACTGCATAATTGTGCATCGATCTTCTTCCATTTCACTTTGTCAACATCAGGTATAACATCCTCAGGTGTAACAAGATGATCCTCATAACCTTGTCCGATAAACCAGAGTTCCACGGACGTTGACCAGGAGAGATAATTCTCACGACCAATCAATTTTTCCGATGTGATAGTAGGAGATCCAGAGATGACGTATGTAAAAATGGGATTTTTAGTCACCATATCCAATTCACTTGAGATTGAATCACGTTTGGATCGAAGAGAGCCCTAAAGGGAGGTCGGATCACAGCTGTGGAAGAAGAACCTGGTATGTCGGGACCCAAACAAAGGAGAAAAGTGATTGGGGATGAAGAAGAGGCCTTGCCAAGGCACATACAGGTCTCGGCCAAGGAGGGGAGCTGCTGTTGGAGGCCGTCAGAGGCTTAAAGAAGACCGTAGAGGGTGAAATGCCAAAAAATGGAGAAGCAGGGTTCGAAAAGGACTGATGGAGGCTTAGAAGTGCAAGACGGTGCCAGACGAGCCTGTTGGAAGAAGCTCGGCATCGGAAAGTGGGGCATGCACCCTCATGCGCTGACGCGTGGGATTCAGGCCCCTAGAGAAGAGTGGCGCGTGGGTGGGTTTTTGGCTCCGGTGCTTTGAGAAAAGGTGCAGATCTCATGTTTGCGCTCCTGATGATGTGGTTGGTGTCGGAAAAAGTCGTTAGAAAAAGTCGCAGGAAAAAAGTTGCCGGAAAATTGTTAATAGTGATGAGGGTTTTCTGACTATGATATGGATGAGCGAAAAGTTTTGGGAGATGGAAAAGGTGACTGGAATGAAACACGGTCACTGGACAGATTCCGGAAATTAATTACACGGGTAAACCAGAAAGAATAAGGTTTTCTCCCTTGGCTTTGATACCATGTTGAAAGAGAGAGAGAGAAAACCTTAATTTTCATTCATCTAGTTAACTTCTTACAATAGAGAAATATATATACAAGGTTAGGTTGAACTAACTACCATATATGTGACCTATATTAAGAAAAGAAAGATTGTACACTATAAATGCATTATATTTGAAAGATTAGATTGGTCCCCTATTTCGGAAGAGAGCGCGATAAGTTTGGATGCCCCTTTCACTGAAGAAGAGATCTCTAAGGCCATTTTTTAGATGGATAGGGACAAGGCTCCGGGGCCTGATGGCTTTACTATTGCAGTATTCCAAGACTGTTGGGATGTGATTAAGGAGGATGTAGTGAGAGTGTTTGCAGAATTTCATAGGAGCGGAGTTATCAATCAAAGCACTAATGCCTCCTTCATTGTTCTTTTGCCCAAAAAGAGTACGACAAAGAAAATCTCAGATTTTAGACCCATTAGTTTGATCACTAGTCTCTATAAGATAATAGCCAAAGTGCTCTCAGGGCGTCTTAGAGGGGTTTTACATGAAACCATCCATTCTACTCAAGGAGCTTTTGTTCAAGGGAGACAAATAATGGATGCGGTTCTCATAGCAAATGAGATAGTAGATGAGAGAAGACGATTAGGGGAGGAAGGTGTCGTCTTTAAAATTGACTTTGAAAAGGCTTACGATCAAGTAAGGTGGGATTTTTTAGATCAAGTGTTGGAGAAGAAGGGGTTCAGTCCTAAATGGAGAAAATGGATGAGTGGATGTTTGTCATCGGTATCTTATGCAGTATTGGTGAATGGAAGCGCTAAAGGTTGGGTTAAGGCATCGAGAGGATTAAGACAAGGTGACCCTCTATGCCCCTTTTTGTTTACTTTAGTAGCAGATGCATTGAGTAGGATGCTTTTGAGAGCAAAGGAGAGAAATATGTTGGAGGGTTTCAGGGTGGGTAGAAACAGAACTAGGGTTACTCATTTGCAATTTGCCGATGACACCATCTTTTCTTCTAACACTAGGGAGGAAGACTTGCAGACTCTCAAGAGTCTTTTGTTAGCATTTGGGCATATTTCTGGGCTTAAGGTCAATCTAGACAAGAGTAATATTTATGGTATCAATTTGGATCAAGCTCATATTTCAAGATTGGTTGAGACACTTGAATGCAAGGCTTCAGGCTGGCCTATACTCTATCTGGGTCTTCCTTTGGGTGGGAACCCCAGGGCAGGAGGATTTTGGGATCCTGTGATTGAGAGAATTTCAAGAAGATTAGATGGATGGCAAAAGGCTTACCTATCATTCGGAGGGAGGATAACTCTCATCCAATCTTGCCTTACCCATATGCCTTGTTACTTTCTGTCTTTATTTAAGTTACCCGCTTCAGTCGCTGCAAAAATCGAGAGGTTGCAGAGGGATTTTTTATGGTCAGGGATTGGGGAAGGCAAAAGGGATCATTTAGTCAGGTGGGATGTCGTGTGTAAACCGAAGGAAATAGGGGGTTTGGGTTTTGGGAATATTTCTCTGAGGAATCTCGCTCTTTTAGGGAAATGGCTGTGGAGGTACCCTAGAGAGGGTTCAGCTCTATGGCATCAGGTCATACTAAGCATTTATGGTTCACACTCCAATGGTTGGGATGCTAACACATTAGTCAGATGGTCACATCGCTGTCCTTGGAAGGCTATTGCTCAAGTCTTTCAGGAGTTTTCCTCGTTTACTCGGTTTGTGGTAGGAAATGGGGAAAGAATTCGGTTTTGGGAAGATTTGTGATGGGGGGACCAACCTTTGGGTTCTCAATATCCAAGTCTATTTAGAGTAGTCTTGGATAAAAACATACCTATTTCTTCAGTTCTCGGTCCTACTCGTCCTTTCTCTTGGAATTTAAATTTCCGTCGTAACC
This sequence comes from Vitis riparia, assembly GCF_004353265.1. Lineage (NCBI taxonomy): Eukaryota > Viridiplantae > Streptophyta > Magnoliopsida > Vitales > Vitaceae > Vitis > Vitis riparia. Next base: position 10,296,204 of record NC_048447.1, on the reverse strand, counting down.
TGTCAGATTCTGAGATAGAGGACTTAGAAGGCCTCATGCGATCTCTTGATGGATTGCACTTATCTCCTATGGTTCCAGATGCCAGATTTTGGCCCTTATCTTCTTCAGGGCTTTTTTCAGTTAAATCTTTCTTTCTAGCTTTATCCCAATTTTCTGGAGCTCCTCAAGTTTTTCCCTCTAAGTTCGTTTGGAATTCTCAAGTTCCTTTCAAAGTGCAATCCTTCATCTGGTTAGTGGCACACAAGAAGGTGAATGCTAATGACATGCTACAAGTGAGAAGACCCTACAAAGCCCTAAGTCCTGATATTTGTATTCTGTGCATGAAGCATGGGGAATCAGCTGATCATATTTTTCTTCATTGCTCCTTGACGATTGGGTTGTGGCACAGGCTATTTCAGTTAGCTAAGATGGATTGGGTCCCCCGAGGAGCATCCTTGACATGATGCACATCAAATTTAATGGATTGGTTCGTCTAAGAGGGGGATAGCCTTGTGGCAAGCTGCAAGCACTGCTCTTATTCGGATTGTGTGGTGGGAAAGAAATGCGAGGATTTTTGAGGATAAAGCAAGGAATTCAGAGTATCTTTGGGACTCTATTGTTTTCCTTGCTTCTCTTTGGGCTTATTGTTCCAAGGTTTTTAAGGGGACCCCCCTTAATGTGATACAACTTGATTGGATAGCAGTGTGTACTCCTTAGGGAGTGGTATTTTTAGTGGGTTTGCTTGTGTTTCAGTGTATTTTTCTTTAGTTTAGCTTTCTTTGGCAGGAGGATTCCTCATCCTTCTTTTGTACTTATTTTTATCTATCAATATATATTTGTGTCGTTTCCAATAAAAAAATAAATAAATAAATAAATAAATGCATTATATTCAACAAACCTCTTGCTTGTGCACGTGTCATGTTCTTCCTTCTCCAAGCTTTGATGAATCTTATTGATACTTAATAGGGCTCTTAGGACATTTCAGTTGTCTGAAAGTCTGACACTTCAGAAACAGGTTTATGCATGATACATTAAGTGAATTAACTGTTATTTTATACTGTTAGAACTCTGGTTCTTATTTATTTATTTATAATCTTGTCTTAGTATGTATTTAAGTTTTCTGCTTTTTCAAGATATTTTGGTTTTTGGGTTGACCGGGATCAGAACATTGATGAACTTGTTTAACCTTATTTCAGTGCCTAGTTGATTCAGTTCTGATTTAACTGCTAAACTTGTTTTTCCTTTATTTTTTTATTTAATTTTACCTTTAACTTCGTGTGCATTCTCTAGAGAGTTTTATATTTGTATTCGTTTATTGACCTACTATGTCACATGCAGGCTGTTTTCATGATGTGCACTGTTTCTGCCCTTGATCCTTGTCAGAGGTAAGGTCTCAATCTTTTGACTTGTTTTATCAGTTTGTTTTTAATGAGTGTTGCTTGGTTTCAGGGAGTTGGTCCTTGCAGCACTTGATAATCTGTCAAGAAAACTCCAGTATACAACTAGGTCAAAGGTGATGCATCTATTCCCTATTCTCAATAATTTGATTTTGGTGAACAAAGTGGCTAAAGTGCTTCTAAAAGCAATTTAAATTGACATAGCTCATGCACCCTGGCTTATCAATGGAAGAATCAATACATTCATATGAAAGTTGTCTAAAATTAAATGATTTTGATAGGGACAAGCTTTCATTTTTCAATTCGATTTAATATGAACTTTCTGGATTTTTGCAGTACTTGGAGGAGCTTATAGGATCTATTCTCTTTTGTTGGGTCACATGTGGCGTAAGCTTAGTTGCACTTGTTGAGGTAATACACTGTTTTTTTTTCTTTTTGGTGGGTAGGAAAGGCAATGCTACTGTTTCTTATCTAGTAGGGCTCTCCTGCTAAATATATGTTGTGTACATGGCCAAAAAGAATTCTGGCTTTCATTATTCTCCAATTTATTAGGAAGTTAATAACATGAGTTGCATATTGCTTTACTTTTTGGTGGATTGTGTTTTAAAATTGGGTGAATGGCTTGTTTTTGGATTGTAAAGTTTACGTTTTTACCTTACCAACAAGCAACATCATGCAGTATGCATTTCAGACCAATTTCATGTTGTGGAAGGTTTTCTTGTGTGATAGAATATGGGTATAAGATTAGGATAGTTTTTGGCTTATTACGTTTTCATTGTTTCTATTTTGATGCTCCTATCACTGTTAAATATTGTAATTTTTCTAGTCTCCATTTCAAAACTAAATGGGCTAGAAAGTTTTACATCTCTTTCTATATTCAGTTCTGTTCACTTCTTGTAGTGTGGTTGCTTTGTTATTTGCTGTAGTTTATTCATGTAATTGTTTGGATGATTTTTTCATTAGGGTTTATGGCAAAAATTCATTATTCACATCTCTTTCATTATTCATTATTCTAACTTCTAATATATTTCACCTTCTAGGAGTTGATTTTGGCACACATATGTTCCTATATATTTTATTTCCAGTTTTAAGCTATTGCCCCATCTTATGGCATCTAATTCTTGATTTTATTTATTGTAAGAGTCTTACATTCGGCAATTATTCTTTTCAGATAAGGGACCATTTTGTTCCAAGTGTTGAACCTACATATTTCATGCAGTATTGCTGCCATTGGCTTCTTCCAGCTCTACTTCTACATGGGGACACATCCAATCTCAAATGGGTTGCTTCGGTAGGAGACTTCAGCTTTCTATTTCCATTTCTTTTCTTTATTAGGCCCCATGGAAAACCCTAAATTTTGTGTTGGACTTAAATTTTTTTTCGAATTCACTTTTATTGTGGAATATGACATTTGTAATTGGTTGAAATTGTTTACCCCTATTCAACAAGGAAATAGGGTCCTGCGTTGTGTTCACTCATGTAAGTTGTACCCGAAAGTTGTTTGCCATTGTTTCACATTTGCATTTTTCCTTTGTCATTCTTGATGTTGCTCTCATTTTATTTCAGGTTGCTGGTCTACCTCTGGCAGTTCTGGTTAAAAATCATTTTGTGCCCATCTTTTCAGTCTGTATGGCATTGCATTGCAGTAAGAAGTCTGGGTGGGAAAAAGGAGCAGTAGTGCTTCAGAGTTCAATTTTGCATGTTGCAGAAATATCAGAAGATGAAAGAGACAAACTCATTAAGAAATATATGGTTCGCTCCTTTTATTTTTCTTTTTGATTTTCTGCTCCCTATTTGATTGGATGGAAGATTCTTTGTGGTGTAGGGTGTATGAAGAATTTCTGAATTCCTTTATTGATTTATTTGGTACACACCATACACATATATATATACACAAATGACTGAATAAGAAAATATTAATCTAGCTTGATTCTCTCCTAAAAATTAGGAAACTGAATCCTAAGGAAATATCCTAAATGATCTCTCTTTTTTTATTCCTAAAATACTTTCCTAAATTAAAACCCTAACTTTGAATGCCAAATTTCAACACTCCCCCTCAAGCTGGAGAATATATATCATATAATCCGAGCTTGCAAGTTAAGTCTTCGAAGTTAGGCCTAGGTAAAGCTTTGGTGAGGATGTCTGCGGTTTGGTGCTTGGTAGGAACGTAGTTCAATTTAATCGTCTCACTAGTCACCTTCTCTGTGATGAAGTATCTGTCAATCTCAACGTGCTTGGTCCTGTCATGATGCATGGGGTTCTTTGCTATGCTTATAGCTGCCTGATTATCACACATCATCAGAATCGGAGATGAACTCGTTTGTCCCAATTTACTAAGAACCCTTTTTATTCAAATCCCTTCACAGATTCCCTGTGCAAGAGCTCTATACTTAGCTTCTGCACTACTTCTGGCTACAACTGATTGCTTCTTACTCCTCCAGGTAACAAGATTTCCCCAGACAAAAGAACAATATCCAGAAGTGGACCGCCTGTCAATGATGTTTCCTGCCCAATCCGCATCTGAGTATACTTTAATGTCATGGTTCTCTGTCTTTCTGAAGAATAGACCTTTCCCTGGTGTCATTTTTAAATATCTAAGAATCTTGTAGACTGCTTCCATGTGTTCCTCAGTGGGGCTGTGCATGAATTGACTTACAGCACTCACTGCAAAGCCAATATCTAGCCGAGTGTGTGAGAGATAAATCAAGCGCCCGACGAGTCGCTGATATCTCCCCCTGTCTACCAGTGTACTTTCTTTCTCGATACCAAGTTTCTTCTGACTATCCATAGGAGTATCGAGAAAATACATGCATAGAAGAAGCTTTACGCGAGTCCTTCTGGAGAATCGTGGAGAGTGGAAGGCTTAGATTGGTCCCCTATTTCTGGTGAGAGCGCGTCTAGATTGGAATCCCCTTTTACTGAAGAAGAGATTTATAAGGCCATTTTTCAGATGGATAGGGATAACGCTCCTGGGCCGGATGGCTTTACCATTGCAGTGTTTCAAGACTGTTGGGAAGTGATAAAGGAGGATCTAGTGAGAGTGTTTGCAGAATTCCATAGGAGCGGAATTATCAATCAGAGCACCAACGCTTCCTTTATAGTTTTGGGTTGGAAAGATTTCTATGAGGAATGTCGCTCTTTTAGGGAAGTGGTTGTGGAGATATCCTAGGGAGGGTTCACCTCTGTGGCATCAGGTTATCTTAAGCATTTATGGATCACACTCCAATGGCTGGGATGTCAACAATATTGTTAGATGGTCTCATCGTTGTCCTTGGAAGGCCATTGCACTAGTCTTCCAAGAGTTTTCCAAATTTACTCGGTTGTGGTAGGGGACGGGGATAGAATTCGGTTCTGGGATGACTTGTGGTGGGGGGATCAACCTTTGGAATACAATATCCAAGATTACTTAGCGTAGTCACGGATAAAAAATGCTCCTATTTCATCAATTCTCGGATATTCCTGTCCTTTCTCTTGGAATTTCAATTTTCGTCGAAATCTTATTGATTCTGAGATAGAAGATTTAGAAAGCCTTATGCGGTCTCTTGATCGTCTACACATATCTCCTTCGGTTCCAGATGAGAGATCCTGGTCCTTATCTCTTTCAGGTCTCTTCACAGTCAAATCTTTCTTTCTGGCCTTATCCCAATATTCTGAGTCGCCTCCAGTGTTCCCTACTAAGTTTGTCTGGAATTCTCAAGTCCCTTTCAAAGTCAAGTCCTTTGTCTGGTTGGTGGCGCATAAGAATGTTAATACTAATGACTTGCTACAATTGAGAAGACCCCACAAAGCACTTAGTCCCGACATATGTAAGTTGTGCATGAAGCATGGAGAAACAGTAGATCACCTTTTCCTCCATTGCTCTTTGACCAAGGGGTTGTGGCACAGATTATTTCAGTTAGCAAAGATGGATTGGGTTTCCCCAAGGAGCATCTCTGACATGTTTTTTTACTAATTTTAATGGTTTCGGATCTTCTAAGAGAGGGGTTGTTTTATGGCAAGACGTGTGCATCGCGTTAATGTGGGTGGTGTGGCGGGAAAGGAATGCAAGGATTTTTGAGGATAAAGCAAGGAATTCAGGGTATCTTTGGGATTCTATTCGTTTTTTGGCTTCTCTATGGGCTTTTTGTTCTAAGGTGTTTAAGGGGATACCTCTTAACGTGTTACAACTTGATTGGTTAGCGGTGTGTAAATAGACCGTTTGCTTTTTCTCTCGTTGTATTTCTTATGATTACTTGTAGTCTTGTTTTTCTTTGGTGGGAGGATTTCTCATCTTTCTAATTGTACCTTTTCTTTTATCAATATATACCGTTATCGTTTCCTATCAAAAAAAAAAAAAAAAAATCTAGCCACTTCCATACCAAGGAAATATTTCAAATTTCCAAGGTCTTTAACTTCAAACTCCTCTGACAAATACTTCTTCAAATTCTGTAATTCCTCCATATCATTCTCAGATAGAATAATATCATCGACATAGACTATCAATATGGCCATTTTCCCGGCATGAGACTTCTTGACAAATAGAGTATGATCAGCCTGACCTTGTTTGTAGCCCAGTTTCAAGACTACTTTTGTGAATCTATCAAACCAGGCTCGGGGAGATTGTTTAAGGCCGTACAAGGATTTTTGGAGTTTGCAAACCTGATTCTTTGCCATACTTCCTTCGAAACCAGGTGGTATTTCCATGTAGACTTCCTCTTCTAGGCACCATTTAGAAACGCATTTTTTATGTCCAGTTGTTGCAAGCACCAATCTTGATTGACAGCCAATGAGAGAAGAATCCTAATAGTGTTCAGTTTTGCAACAGGAGCAAAAGTCTCCTGATAGTCTATCCCATAGGATTGTGTAAACCCTCTAGCTACCAAATGAGCCTTGAATCTCTCGACTGATCCATCTGCTTTGTATTTTATGGTGAAAATCTACTTGCACCCCACAGGCCTCTTCCCAACCGGCAAATCTGTGATAGTCCATGTCCCATTCTTCTCAAGTGCATCAATCTCATCTTGTACTGCCTTCTTCCATTCTGAAATTTTGAATGCCTCTTGTATTGTGTTGGGAACCTGAGTATTATCAAGAGAAGTAGCAAATGTTCTGTAAGATGGTGATAGCCCTTCATACGTAACATAATTCCCAATTGGATGATCTGTACATCTCCTAACACCCTTCCTCAATGCAATCGGTAGAGTAGAATCATCAATGCCCTTTCCTCACCTATGTTCTCTTCAGGTAGACTTGAAATGGAGTCAATATATTGGCCACATGTTGGCTGTGATCTGTGCTCTAATTCTTATCTTTTCCTCCTCCTGATGTAAACTTGTAAGTTCTCATTAGCAAGTTGTGGGGCTATAGGTTGAATAGGCATGGGAGACTGGATGGTCACGGGAGAAGGAACATTTGTGGGCTGGGCTTACTGGACTGATGACGGCATGGGTGTGGACAACTCAGTGGGCACGGATTGGGAAGGATTTGGTGACTCTGAGTGAGAAAAAGGTACAGCCTCAAGAAGAGACTCCCAAACTTGATGTTCATTCATGCTCTCCCCCTGAACTTGAGATTTGGGATAGAAGAAGACATGTTCAAAGAAAGATATGTCCATGGTGGTGTAAAATCTTTTGTTGGTTGGAGAATAACATTTGTACCCTTTTTAGGTTGGAGAATACCCTAGGAAAATGCACTTATTGGCTCGAGGAGCAAATTTGCTACGATTGTGAGGATACACATGAACGAATGCCGTACAACCAAATACCTTGAGTGGTAAATCAGAAGAGGCTGCACGGGTGTGAGGGAATTTTTTTAAGAGAAGTTGACGTGGGGATTGAAAGGTAAGCACTCTGGATGGCATACGGTTAATCAAATAGGTAGCTGTGAGAATGGCTTCCCCCCAAAAATAGTTTGGAACATTAGAGGAAAACATAAGGCACCGGGCAACCTTCAAGAGATGTCTATTCTTGCGTTCAACCACCCCATTTTGTTGTGGGGTGTCAACGCAAGAACTTATGTGGATAATGCCGTGATTTTGAAGATAAGTACTGAGACTACTAGTAAAATATTCCTTTGCATTATCTGACTTGAGGACTTGAATTTTGGAATTGAATTGATTTTGAACCATAAGATTGAAGGTTTGAAAAATGTGCCCGACTTCTGACTTTTCTTTCATAAGGAAAACCCATGTTACCCGTGTATGATCATCAACGAATGTCACAAACCATCGAGTGCCAGAAATATTTTTTATCCGTGAGGGACCCCACACATCACTAAAGAGAAAACAGTTGAAGGTTTGTATGGGATTTGAGGATATACTGTTCGAGTATGCTTTGCAAACTGACAAATTTCACAGTGATAAGATGCTGAATTTTTTTTGATAAATAATTTGGGAAACAATTTTGCAAGGTAAACAAAGTTAGGATGACCAAGGCGATGGTGTAACATTATAATCTCACTATCTTTATTGACCTTAGAATTTGACATAGAATTGAAAGACTCTAACATACTCTGATACTGTACGCAACTTGCTTGAGAGACTTGGTTTGAGAATTGGCCACATGGGAGGAGGTTGAGCCCGGAACACAGTTCAGCACTGCCAATCATCTTCCCCGATTTCAAGTCTTGAAAAACACACGAGTTTGGATAAAATTTAGTAACACATTGGAGATCACGGGCCAATTTGCTAATGGACAAAAATTACAATCCAAGTTTGGAACATGGAGGACAGAGTCGAGATACAAGTCTTTAGTAAGTTTTATGGAACCTGTCCCGGCAATTTTTGACTTTGAACCATCAGCAATATGGACGGATGAATGACCATTACTTGACTTGTAATTTTGAAGAATGGCAGCATCTCCTGTCATGTGATCAGAAGCACCTGTGTCCACTATCCACGGCTTCATTCCTCCTCGATTAGCAGTGAAGGCTATCCTGGTAGTACTGCCACTGCCAACTTGGCTTAATAGTTTCTGTAGCATCTCCATCTGCTCTTTGTTGAATGGACTCGGTTGGGGAACAGATGTGTTCTCAGAGTTGGCAGCCACGTGTGCTCTGCCATCTCTGTCAAATCGTGGCTTTGGTTTCCAATCAGCCGGTTTGCCATGAAGCTTCCAGCAAGCCTCCTTATAATGGCCTAGTTTCTTACAATAATCACACCAAGGCCTATCTCGTTTCTGACGATCTCCACCACTACTATTAAATGACCGAGCAGCAAGGGCAGAGGCATCCAATGTTGGGGCAGGTTGCTCTTTGGATCCCATCATCACTTTCTTTCTACTTTCTTCATGCCTAACCTCTGAAAAGGCCTCCCTGAGACTTGGCAGGGGTTTAATGCCCATGATTCGACCTCTAACATCATCCAATTCCCTGTTTAGTCCTAGAAAAAACTTGAACAGTCTCTTTTGTTCCACAATTTGCCTGTATGTTGCTGTATCATCCGAACATTTCTATGAGTGAGTCTCGAATAAGTCAAGTTGCTGCCAATACCTTGTGAGTGTGTTGTAATACTGAGTAACTGATTGCTCTCCTTGGCGGAAGTCATGTAGGGCTGATTCAACCTGAAAAAGTTCTGAAGTATTTTCAGAACTTGAGTAAGTTTCTTTGGCTGCATCCCATATGTCCTTTGCAGTCCCAAACAACAAGAAATTTTCACCTATGTCATTGTTCATGGAATTGATACGCCATGACATGATCATGCTGTTTTCAATCTTCCACTTCCTGAAACCCGGTTCTGTAGTTTCTGGCATAGCTGCTTCTCCAATGAGGTACTCATCCTTTCCTTTACCGCAAATGAACAGCAACACAGATTGTGACCACTGTAAATAGTTATGGCCATTTAATTTGTGTCCTGTGATGAGAATAGGAGAGGAATCACTGCCACCAAGGTTTGGAATTTCAGAACTGCCCCCTGATTCTGGTGCCGTGACGTTGGATACTTGTGATGATGCCATTTCGTATTTTGTCATGGAGATGAGGAAGAAAGCCGAATATGGTTGCTGGAAGAGGAGAAAACCAGAGATACCGACCTAATAGAAAAGAAAAACAACCGTGGCACCACTGGAAAGGTAGAAGAACACTTCCCAAGGCACGTGCAAGGATTGAGGTTGAGAAAAAATAGCCGGAGGACGCCGGAAAAACTGTTCGGAGGGCCCGCAGAGGCAAAAGAACCCCAAAAGAGGCACGTGCAGGGCTAGGATGGCAGAAACAAGTATGAAGGGTAGCTAGTTGGCGTCAGGCGAGGCTGGAGGAGGAAGCGCGTCGCTGGAAAGTGGCTCACGCGCCGGCGCGTGAGATGCAGTCGCCGATCGGAAAAAATGCGCGTGGCCTACGCGTGGGTGGTTTTTTGGCTCCGATGCTTTGGGAAAAATTGGAGATCTCCTCCAGGCGTTCCTTGCAGTGTGGGAAAAAGACGTCGTCGGAAAAGTAGCCGGCGGTGAATGTTTTTTGACGACGATTCGGTTTTTCTTCCTTGGCTCTGAGAACAGGGACTGATGGCCAGAATGAGAGATGGCCAGAGAGAGAGATGGTCGGATTGAGAGATGGTCAGAGAGACTTGGCCGGAATGAATGATGGCCTGAATAAGAGGCGGCCAGAAGGGATTAGGGTTTCAGAAAACTGGCTCTGATACCATGAAGAATTTCTGAATTCCTTTATTGATTTATTCGGTACACACCATACACATATATATACACAAATGACTGAATAAGAAAATATCAATCTAGCTTGATTCTTTCCTAAAAATTAGGAAACTGAATCCTAAGGAAATATCCTAAATGATCTCTCCTTTTTTATTCCTAAATTAAAACCCTAACTTTGAATGCCAAATTTCAACAGTGTAGAACTGTCTTGCGGCTGCTGTATTTCCTTTTTTCTATTGTAAAAAACTAACAATAGGAGAAATACCATCTAAACACTGCAAGTTGTTCAAGGAAAAATGTATTTCATTCATACGTTTTATCATAAGAGTACAATCTGGCCTTTTTAGACTAATCAGTCCCCCTAGTTTTGGTTTTCCTGAAACTAACTCCTAGAAATAAGGATACAAATATTTTACTAACAACCAGATAATAAAGAGATATTTACAGCTAAATATATTTATTTTCTAAACAGTCCTACAGTTCTTTATTAATATACCTCTTATTTACCAATAAAAAGATAAATCTTTGTTTTTAAGTAATCATCTATAGGTTTTTGTGTGATATTAAATTTTCCTTTCTTGGTTTTACTTTCGAGATGTTTTCTTTACTATTATGTGATAGATTGATTATGAACTTTTAAATTTCTTTTAGAAATATGTTAGAAAAGTCACTCTTTCTTTTAATTGTGATGAGTTGTTTAAATGATTAATTATAAACTCAAGTTTCTTCATGTAACATGTAGGAAAATTAAGTTTTATTCTTAGTTAATACTTGAGCTGTCCGTATGCTTTTTAGCAATCACACATATTACTCTAGGTTGGTTTAGGTGGCAAAGAGTTGGGGTGGGGACAGACTAAGTTCAGTTTTGAATCCATGTACTAAAAAGAGCCTACAGGAAAATGTCTCTGTTACAATAATCTTGTTGGTTAGGGTTTAAATCATAGTTTGTTGACTAGTGGATCTAGTTTATTTTTTGTTTATATTTGAATGAAATTTTCAGTTAATAATCCTTGAAATTTTAACTTCATGTCTGCCTTTTCGATGTATCAGGTATCCATTGTCAGCAACATTTTGTCACTTGCCTCTTGTGCATCAGAACCCGCTCTCCCTTTTTTTTCCAGGGATACAATTGTGCTTGCAATTCGAAATGTTGTTGATGGATTCTTGGAGATGTGCTTTACCTTCTCTTGCTTCTTGACTTAAAATCATTTTTCCATCGCTTCTGTCTAACTGCCTTTATACTGGGTTTTTTTAGGGAGGATTGCCCTACAAGTGTTGGTGTTGTTGACAAGATTAACATTTTCCGATCAGATAGAGTGTTCATGGTGATGATATGATTTCTTATATTGAGTATTCCTTATACTAGAGCATTTGTTTTTTAATTTTGTATGCACTTTGTAGTTCCAATTCCATTATTCTGTAAGTAGCATTTGCTATGTATTTTCTGAATAAATGTTTTGGTTCACAAATGGAAATATTATTGAAGAGTTGGCATTTCTGAAATAGACAGTATTGTGCTTATGCAGTTTATCGTTGAAATGCATTACAAAGTCACAGCAGCAGTTCATCATAGGCACAAATGTCATCGGTTGGCTGACATTGAGGTACTCATTGATGTTCTTGGGCATCGGGCTGCAGTTTCAAGCACTTCCAAGTGAGTCCATAATCAGTGATTTTACAAATTAGGTGATTAAAATAATTTTCACACAAACAGAATAACTGCATACTGTGATTCTAAACTGTTCTACATCTTTTGTTCTTTTTCACTATTGGTGGCATTACAACAATGAAGGTGACTTTGTGTGGTTCCTTTTTTATTTATATTTTATTTTTTAAAGTTTTTTGTTAATATCAGAAACAAACATAATTATTCATTGAATGCATAGTTGTTAACTCATAAAACACATTGTGTACTACTTTTATATTTTTTTGTATCGTATTGTTTAGTGTATCTTAAGTTTTTTTATATAGTGGAAAATAAATAGAGAAAACATGTATGCGTGTATAACTATTAAAAGTATGAAGTATAGAGGAATACATAACCAATTTTATGGAAGATAGTAGGATCTAAAGAGTTAAATTATTGAACGTTAAAGTTTTGACAAAGTTTAAATTAACAAAATTTGACTTTAATATATAGATTTATCACATAATCCACAACACACACACACACACACACACATATATACCTTTATAAAAAACAACTAATACATTAAATAATTTTTTTTTCATTAATCAACATCATTTGCATTGTCAACAATCGAACCATTCAAATGAAAATTTGCCTATATTCATTGTAAAAATAAACTTTTTTTTTGGATAGGTAAATAAGGATGTTATTAAAAAGAAATAAGGTATACATGATGTATACAAAGAAAAATAAAAGACAAAAAACCATCCCTAATATAGAATCTAACCCAGTCCTAAAATAGAAACAAGAAAGAATTTTTACTTGTTTGGTCCATACTTTCACAATGATAAAAAAACTCTCATATTCCTATCCCTCCATAACATTGAAAACAAACTCAATGGAACAACCTTCCAAGCATTTTTTCTCTTTTTACTAACTAAAGACTTGTGTTAGCTCAAAAAGATCTCTCTAACTGAAGAATGCATCACTCGTTGGACACTAAAAAGCACAAAAATCAATTGCCACAATAAGTGAGCTTTTGAACAATGGATTCTCATATGGTCGCTCATTTCTTCTTCTTTACAAAAGTAGCATCTATTAGGAATCCTCCATCCTTAACTTTTGAGCTGATCTAGAGTCACAATCCTAGCCCAAGTTGCTTCCCAAACAAAAAAGCCAATTCTTGATGCCACCTAAGCATTTCATTTTGTGCCATAAGGGAATGACTTCGCTCTCCTATTTTCCAAAGAGGAGTAGCCTGTGAAAAGAGAGAAAAGGGAGAATCCTTAACTTTTGTTATTGAAAAACTGTTAATAATACACATTGGACTTGGGTATATATATGCATGTTAGTGGGACCCACAATACAATAAGGAAAGAAAAGGAAAATGAAAAGTAAAGAACCTAAATAACTGTACACTATCTAACAGTACCATTCTTTGTAGGCAACCATACCATAACATCATCAGTCTCCAAAGAAATGGGGTGTGCAAACAACCCGCACAAAAAGGTTTGTACCTTTTCTTGTTCCCAATCATGCAACTGCCTTGTAAACTTGGGACTCCAGCTACCATCATCTCAAAGGTCAGTAACCTAAGCATCTTTTGAGGTAGTTGTAGAATAGAGCTCTAGAAACGAATTCCTCAAAGGTGTCTCCCCACATCACTTATCCTTCCAAAACTTCACCCCGTTACTAGACCTAATCTTAAAACCTATTCTATTCTTGAAGTTCTCCCAATTGCCTCTGATTGCCTTCCACACCCTCACACCATACCCTTCTCTTACTTTTTTAGTTCATTTCCCCTAACTTGCCCATATTTACCCACAATTACTGGTTTTTAGAGAGGATTCCTTTCACTTACAAATCTCTAAGACCATTTACCCAAACACGACTCATTAAAGATGAATAAATTTTTGATACCTAAGCCCTCTTTCTATTTCTCGAGCAAACAATAACCTATTTCACCAAATGCGACATTTGTTCCAAAGCCGTCCCCCCAGCCCCAGCCCCTCCCCCCCTTACACACACACACAAAGTCTATTTGAATCTTTTCCTATCTAAAAACTACTCTCTTTGGGATAACAATAAGAGACATGACTGCAACAGTTGTAAAATTATTGTCAGAACATCCACTTGGGTCCAAAAACCTTATCAATGAGGGGAGGGAGGAGTTGGTTTGTAATGGAGGCAAAATCTTTTGACATTGAGGTTGAGGAAGAGGGAGGAAAGTTGAGAGGCTGCATTTGGGAGAGATACAGAGGGGTTATGTCCTGGATCAAGTGTGGAGAGGAGAGCTTGCGATGTTTGCTAGGTGGAGTCGAGGCATGTTGTAGGGATATTGGAAAAAGGAAGTGGACTCTTGACTAGGAGGAGAGGGGAAGGAAATATGGATTGGAACGTCGATTGAATGAGGCTGGAAGATTCATTTTCTGCTCCATTCGTGACTTAGGGCTGAAAGAATTCAACATTATAGTTCCAAAAGGTAAGGGACTGTTTTGGGGGGTGTGTGTGGGGGGGGGGTTATGGTACACTCTGGCAGAGAAATTAAGGGGGCTTGGAGTGGAGCCGAATGGAGATGCTAAATCTTCATTGAAGCCCAGCCGAGGGAGAAAGGGGTGGTTTCAGGGTTGAATGATGGAGTGAGTTAGGAGATTGTTAAGGGAGAAATGGGTCATCCCTTGGATGCTGTTATGTCTAAACTTGTAAGGTCAGGAGACTCACCGTGGCTTGAAGCAGGGGTTAGTGAAATGCGGAGAAGGATGGATCAGTTGAATTGATGCTTGGTGGGATGGTGGGGTGATTCCATGGTTCCTGATCCAAAGTTGGACTTTCTTAGAAGGTGGGTGAAATTCCAGTGGCCCCTAAGGAGGAGTTTAAAAATAGCTGTGTTAGGGAGTGGGCTGATGCTGTTTGAATTCGAGATGGTGTGGGAGGCTAAGTAGGTCCTTGCTAGAGGAAGAAGGAGGGTGCAGGAGAATTTTTTGTGTTTGGAGAAGTGGAATCCGAAGGTGGGTTGTTTTCGGAAGGATTGTCATGCAAGTGAAGTTCGAGTTAAGGTGTTGGGTCTGCCTCTTCATTTGTGGAGCCACGAGGTGTTAAAAAAGATTGGTGACGGTTGTGGAGTTTCTATTAAAGAGGATGAAGCACAAATAGCATGTTTGAGTTGCAATGGGTTAGAATTTTGGTGAAGTTGGATGGAAGAAGTTTACCTAGCTCAACTCAGATTGAAGGGGGGTCAGGGTGTTATTCTGTTCTATTGTGGTGGGAATTTCCACTGTGGTTTGTGCCGATAGTGTTGTGGCGAAGAAGCTTTGTAGATGGTCTCACAGAGGATGGGGAAGAAGAAGATGGATGCCCACGTGCTACCTACAGCAAGAGTCCAAAGGATAGTTTTGCTCAGAAGGATAAACAGTGTTGGGTACAAGACGTGTCATCTTCGAGCAAAACTCTGAAGGATGGTGCAACTTTCGATGATGTTCGCTTTACAGGGGTGTAGGCTAAGGGTACTGTGGAGGCTAAGGAGGAGTGGAGTATAGGGAGGAACAATTTGACCATAGGGTGTGACGTGTCGTGCAGCTGCCTTTCGGATGTTTTGGGAAGCGGGGTGGAAGCTGTAGGTAGTGTAGTGGGTGGTGAGGAAAGCGGTTTGGGTGGCGTGGAGTGTTTGAGGCCTTAATATTTGATTAAGCCAGGACCTTTGAAGAGAAGGGGCAGGGAGGCTGAGGTTGTAAGACCTTTTTGTTCGTGGTATGGGTTGAAAGAGAAAGGTGGGAGTTGCTTTTGGGCTAAGTGAGGTGGGCTTTGCGGGGCGGGGTGCTTTTTTAGTGACCCAAAGACCTTAGAAAAGGAGCTTCTTGCTAGGGCACAAGTAAGAATCGAGAAGGAGAAAAGGGAGTAACTGGGAGATTTGGAGTCTGCCATCGATGGGGATCTGAGAGGAAACTTGGCGCTGATGTCTCCGAATGAGGTGATTAGGGCGGCGGCTACAACTGAAGTTTCTTGTTCGAAGCTTCTAGGTATGGCACATCTCTCTTCTCATGGGGGGTTGGGGATCTCTTCCTCTTATTTTTTTGGCCAAAGCTTGGCGATGGGTGGGGCTTTCGGCCTGGGAAGGGGGAAAGACGCCGTTAGTGAATGGAGTTTGGTGCCGTTGAGGGTACAGATGCCTCTAAGGTTTTTGATGAACGAGTGTGACTCGTAGGACAAGATGATGGGGGGAGGGGAGTTGCTTTCTTTGGTGGAAGAAGGCAATAGGGGCGCAAGTTCAGAGCTTGAGGGGTCGTTGCAGGAAAAGAGGAGGATTGAAGGTGGCTGGGAGGACAACTGTCCAGTTAAGTTTAGTAGAATACTAGGGTTCCTGATTGAAGGTTTCGAGGGTGAAATTCTAAATCTACTTTAAAGGATAAAGAACAGAAGAGAAAAAGATAAGAAGAAAGTTTGCTCGGTGTCTACCTTGTTTGATCTAGAGCTAAAAAGGCTAGAATGCTCGATTAATTACAACAGAGGAAAAAAAGAGAACGGGTTGGACAGAAGAGGAGGGGCCAAAGAAGTCTGTTTTACATGAAGTTGAAGATTTTGTACTAGAACGTTAGAAGAGTGAATGATGTTAATAAAAGGAAAGAAATCAAGACTTTAATTAGGTCTCAAAAGGTGGATGTGGTGTTTTTGTAGGAGACGAAAATGTAAGATATGTCTATTAGGGAGGTGCAAAACCTCTCTCTCAAACTTAGAGCATTTTAAGTTGCGGAGCTCCCTTTCAAACTTGGAACCAATAAGAATACTTATTTTTAGTCGCTGCCTCGAAACCTCTCCTTTCATTCCTTTCTTTCTAAGCTCCAATCTTTGCAAAAGGTTTATAATTTCCTCTTCAAAACTTTCCATTGGATGCCCCACAAAATTACTAAAGGCGGCTAGCTTATTGACACTAGCCTTCAGCACAACAGAATCCTTGGCTAGAGCAGACCTCTTTTCCTCCTTCCAGGTTCTAGTCCCACTGTTTGCTTGAAGATTCACTACCGAATAACGCTTCAAAGCCATTCTAAGAGGAGCTTCCCTCATAGCCGCTTCCACTAGTGAACAGATGTAGTATTTGACAACAATAATGTAGTTTTTCGTATAAGATTATTTTACCTATTTTTCTGTTTGATGATCAATTTTTAATCTTTTATTATATTTTAAACAATTAATATAATAATTTTTTTAAAAAAAAATTATAGAAAATGATTGAAAATGTATGTATCGTTGTATCATAATATCATATATCGTATCATGTATCATATATGTATCATAAGATACGCTTTAAAATATGATACAGATTGTGTGCTTATTGATCTTCGTCAAAAATGTATTTGTCATTGTATCATATCATGTATGGTAAGTTTTTAACAACTATGATTGAATGATTAATACAAAAAAGGACAAACAATCCTTTGAAGATGAACAATTATTGATAATAAGTTAAATACCCTACTCCAAAAAAAAAAAACTAGAGCGTCTGAACAAAGAAAAAAAAAAGCAATGTACACATTAGAAAAAGTTTATGCACTCAAGGGGGAAGAGAATCTCCAAAAAGGTGTTTTGTTCTTTGCTTGCTTAATTGGTTTGCAACTTGATTAGTTGAATGAGGAACCCAAGAGAAGAAGCATCCCACATCACTAGCAACATCTATGATTTTGCTTATCTAATAGTCAAACTTTATCAGACACCTAAGATGTTACAATAGTAGACTCTCCCTTCGGGGGTTGTTTGGTCATTTTTGTTTTTAGAAACTGAGGCAAAATTCTCTAAAGCTTATACATTTTGGTTCTTTTTTTTTGTTGTAAAGTTAAAATCTTATTTGATTTTTCATGTTCGCTCGAGTGTGCGTGTGTGGGTTTGCGTGTGGGTGTGTGTGTGTGTGTGTGTGCATGCGTGTGCTATTTTTAAGATCAAATCACACCTTCACGCGTGTGCAATCTTTAAGATCAAATCACACCTTTAAAAAAACAACACAATTTTTCAATGTCTATGCATGTGCGTGTGCAATTTTTAAGATCAAATCACACCTTTAAAAAAACAACATAGTTTTTCAATGTGTGTGTGTGTGCACGCGCGTGCGTGTGCGTGTATTGTGCGATTTTTAAGGTCAAATCACACCTTTAAAAAAACAACACTATTTTTCAATGTGTGTGTGTGTGTGTGTATTGAATGGTTGCAATTAGGAAACTACTCTAATTTTTCCAAAATCTCTATATCTGTACATTGATTCTTGAAAGTAAGAGAATCACGTGAATTCTCCAACACTCCCTCTCAAGTTGTTGAATATATTATCCATTCTCAACTTGCTTGTGATCTTTTGGAATGAAAAGCTGGCCGATCCCTTGATTAAAATGTCAACCAACTGTTCATGTTAGGACATATAGTGTGCTTATTGACCTGCTCTCAAGCTTCTCTTAGATGAAGTGCCTATCTACTTTAACATGTTTATTTCGGTCATGTTGAATTACATTATTAGCAATGATGATGGTGGACTTGTTGTCCTAGTTGAACTTCATTGGTCCTTGCCACTTAATTTTAAAATCATTAAGAATGTTTTTTAACCACAAAAGTTTATAGATACCATGTTTTTTACTTCTCCAAGTTACTAAATTTCTTCCATGTAATGTGTAGTACCTTGTGGTTGACCTTCTATCAACAACTGACCTAGTCCAGTTAGCATCCTTATATGCTTTAAGGCTTAGCTCTACACCTTTCTTAAAAAAAAAAAAATTCCTCTCCCTGGGGTACTTTTGAGATATCGTGGAACTCCATAGGCTGCTTGAAAATAAACATGCTTTGGGTTCTGCATGACCTGGCTTATCACACTAAAGGTTTGATATGTCAGGAAATATCGGTGATATTTCACCTAAATTCATGTGTTGAAGGGTGTCGACATGGTAAGTGGTGGGGATATTTCAATTTCTCAAGATTTCGAAATGTTTTAGCATTTTTCTTCGATTTTCATTGATTTATTGGCGATTTTATGATATTTCACCACTTTTTGCCGAACTTGCCGATTTTCTCAACTCCACACTAGTTTTGTGTCTTGGTTTTCCTTTAAAATTTTTGCTAGTTGGGCCAAGTCAGGACAACTCAAGCCAGCACAACGCAACTGTGATTACACCTGTTAATGGCTTGATGTGTTGTTTATTAAATGCACCTTTTGCTTTCTTTAAGTATTCAATGTGGGATTGTTTAGTAAAGAGAAGAAAAAGCATCAATAGAGCACAACCCAACATATGATGGGATCAAAACCTTGTCCTCTGGTGTGAGATGTGAACCTTTTAACCATTGGACAACATCTGCTACACGTTTTTTTTGTTTTTTGTTGATAAGTACATTAGCTACACGTTAATAAATACACATGTAATAGTATATATATTAGTATATATCTTTTATGTGTATATTATAAATTAATTAAAATAAAATTATTGCAAATAATTCAATTTTCATTATCTTAATATATCTTTTGTATAATAATTAAATACAAGATAAATATAAATTTATACATAAAATTATCAATATTTAAAAATTTAAAAATGCTTATACATATATTATCATATCTTTTATATCCCTTAACATATTCAAACTAATCATATTATAATATTTAATACTAATGTGTTTTTAAATCCTATATATTGTCGCAGATGTCACAAAATATATTATAGATATATTATTTAAAAAAAAAAACAATTTGAATATGTATATTATTATTATTTTTTTATCATTTCTTACAATTTTCCTCAATGTTTTTATGAGTTTTGATCGATTTTCATTCATTGATATTTTTTGTCAAAGTTTTCGTTGATATTTCTCGATGTATCCCAATATATCCATAAAATTCAACTAATATATCTGTAAAAACCGATATTTTCATCCTTGTTCATTGGACAATTATTTTTTTATTGCGCTTTACTTGATATATGGTATCAAACATTTCCCAGCTATAGTTATGTGATAAGAAATTCAATGTTTTGTGTTGTTGCAGTTATCTTTTCAACTTGGTCGGACAATTCTTTGGTTTTAATGCTTTGCAAGACCAATGCAGTCGCATCATTTCTATGTTGCTTGAAAGTTTTAAAAGTAACCCATCCAAAGAAATTATTGGTGTGCCTGGGGAACAACTTCAGGTTTATAACTTTTATTACATTGTAATATCTTTTAGTATTTGAAATTAAATGTTTGAAGATCCTCTAACAATCTGTTCCTAGTGATGTGGTGCAGTTTTTAGTATCAAAGTTGGTTGCCTGTTGCATTCCCTCTGAAACAAATGCAGAGCTTTCTGGAACTCGATCATCTCAAGTTTTATCTTTGCTCCACCAACTAACTATTGGTGCTGATCCGTCTCTTTATGACTACATCAGAGTATGTTTCTCAAGTTTCTTACAATTACAGTTTAGACTTTAGAGTTATTTGGATGCTTTGAATACTTAAATGTTATAATTCTATTATATGTAAAGAAATTGTTTGCTTTTCTTTGTTTGGTTTCTTGTGGTTCTTGGACTAATGCCCTTTGATTGATGCAATTTTTCTGTTTTTCAGGAATTGGAACCATTTCCTGAAATAGATATCTTTGATGAGATAAGAGAATTCCATCAGGAATTATGCCGAGCCTACTCTCCAAAAGACCACTTTTTAAAGGTTGACTGCCTTCAACATTTGAATAATTTACATCACTGTCAGAATATGGCCTTTTCACCTTACCAATTTCTTTTCTTTATGGAGTGTTCACTTTCAGTTTGTGAAGAGATCTTCCTACCTTCCACCAAGATTACTTTTGTGGAGGTACTTCCCTTTGCTTTCTTGTTATTTCAGTTTATTGTTTCATCCATGTAATCAAGATCTTGGTCAAAATTAGAGTTGAATTACAAAACTTAAAATTTTATCGAAATCCTAGAAAAGTTGCAGAACTGAGTTTAAAAACTATTGAAACTTCAAACTAGTTCAAAAATAAAAGTTTTTACAAAATTTCTTGATTTAGATTTGAGATATGAAGTAGCTTATATGTAGCTGCTGAGACTTTGATCTGTTCTTGCAGTCTTCAAGCACTTCACAAGAAATTACTTGTGGGAGAAATTTGTCGGGGAGAGAAGAATGTGAAGGATGTTATTGGAGATACGTGTTGGCAGGCTGACCAGGATATTGTACATGCAGTCTGGAACCTAGTCCACATGTGTGGTTCAGATGATGCAAATAGTGTTAGAGCATTGGTGTCTGATTTTATTTCTAGGGTATAATTATGCTTTGTTTTGGGCTCTTTATTGATACTGCTTGTCATAAAATGGCTATCAAATAATAATAATATAATAATATAATAATATAATAATAATAATGATTATGATAACGACGACGACAATGCTTCACCTGTTCAAAGTGACACTTTTCTTCTCTTAATCATGATTCCAGGTTGGTATTGGAGATCCACATTGTGTTGTTTTCCATCTGCCTGGAGACTATAGTCAAATACATGTTTGTCGACCAATTCATCATGACAGTGGTGCAGAAATCAGTTTTCCTCTGGACACTAACATATCTGAAGAACTTCTGCTTGCCCTTATGAGACTTTTGAAGAAGTATCTAATGGATGATTCAGTTAAGATAATTGATATGACATCTCAGACTCTTTGGGTTAGTATGAAATTGTATTTTACTTTGCCCAATTCTTCTTGTGACGTTGTTCAAACTGCATTGAGCTGTATTTTGAGATTGTGTTTATTTTCAGCTAATTCTGATTTGTTGCTTTTTTCTGTCCCTTTCTTCTCAACTAGGTGCTTTCTTATATTTTTTTGTGTACATGGTTTGCGTCCCTTTTTTCTATAGGTGCTTTATTAATACAACAATCCATTGCCTGTTTAAAAAAATCCAATCAATTTGATGGGGCCACAGATATGTATTTACTGTTCCTTTTAAAGTTCAAATTTCTCTTCATTTGATTATACATTTAAGCTTACTTGTTGTCCACATGCTATCCTTCATTGTTCCTATTTAGGTCTGTAACAGACTAGAAAAACTCCTGAGTGATTTCATCTGAGCATATAGTGAGGAGGGAAAGAATTTCCATCTGGTTAAGTATTCTTTTATGGTTCTCCCAGGGGACTTTGGGCTAGGGGATCCTAAATCTGCTGGATATTAATGGTACATTGCTGGCTGAATGGCTATACAGATTTGAGGAGGAGAAAGGGGGGCACAAGCCATGTGCATGGGATATATACAAAGATCACTTAAAGAAAAGAAAAAGGACTCCTTACATCTTAAGGACTGCTAAGACATTTATAAAAGTTGTAATTTTTTGAGAAGAAAAGTAATTGTTCTTCTTGAATTTCATAAAGTACGAGTACATAAATATATAGCAAATACTAGTCACAAGCTCTGTAACCAATTGAGCTATAAAATAAGAAATCTAACTACTGCATAAAAATAGGAAACTGCCTAACTACAATCTGAATTACTAATTTCAGATTTTATTTAACAGAAAAATAAAACATCCTAACTACTTCCTAAAACTTTGACTCCTCCCCCACCCCCCATCCCCTCTCAAGTTGGTGTATATATATTAATCATGCCCAACTTGCTGACAAGAAGTTCGAAGTTAGGGTTGAACAATTCTTAGGTGAGGATATCAACTATTTGTTGCATTGTTGGAACAAATGGCATACAAATAACCCCATTGTCGACCTTCTCTTTTATGAAGTGCCTATCAATCTCAACATGCTTTGTTCGATCATGTTGCACTGGGTTTTGTGCAATGCTGATGGCAGTCTTAGCATGTTTACCAACATCTTCAACTCTTCGTGTACCTCTTCAGCCATAACATCTCACAGACTCCATGAGCCATAGCTCGATATTCTGCTTCAGCACTGCTTCTTGCAACCATGTTCTGCTTCTTACTTTGTTGTGTGACTTAGTTACCCCAAACATATGTGCCATACCCTGATGTAGATCTATCAGTAATTGAACTTGCCCAATCTACATTAGTGTAGGCCTTAATGTTTTGTTGTGTAGTCTTTTGGAAGTGTAGACCTTTGCCCAGTGTACTTTTTAAATACCTCAGGATTCGATATATTGCTTCAAGGTGTTTTTCATATGGCAAGTGCATGAACTGACTTACCATGCTCACGACCAATGCAATATCTAGCTGTGTATGTGATAAGTAAATCAACCTCCCTACCAACCTTTGATATTGAGATGTATCCACTAGATCGCCTTCTTTGTCATCTCTAAGTTTTTGGTCGAGGTCGATTGGGATGCTTGCTTGCTTGCAACCACTCATTCCAATTTCTTTAAAGAGATCAACAACATGCTTTCATTGTGAGACAACTATTCCTTTTTTTGATCGAGCAACCTCCATTTCGAGAAAGTATCTTAATCCTTGATCTTGAACTTTGATGAGAGAGACTTCTTCAACCAGTTCATCTTAGGCAAGTCATCCTTGGTGAGAATTATGTCATCTAAATATACAATTAGCACAACTATCTTCCCATCCTATGAGTGTCTTACAAACATAGTATGATCAACTTATCCCTGCATGTTCCCTTGACTTTAAACAAACTGAGTGAACTTCTCAAACTAGGCCCTTGGTGACTGTTTTAGCTCATATAAAGATTTCTTCAATTTACACACCTTCGAACCAAACCTTCCATCAAAGCTCGGGGGTGCATCCATATATACCTCTTCCTCCAAGTCTCCATTAAGAAAAACATATTTCATAGCTAATAGTTGTAGAGGCCAATCGAGATTTGCTGCAAGGAACAAGAGAACTCTTGTAGTATTTAGTTATGCCATTGGTGCAAAGGTCTCTAGGTAGTCAATGCCATAGGTCTGAGTGAATCCTTTGGTGACCAACCTAGCTTTATACCTTTTAAGCGATCCATCCAACTTATATTTAATTGTAAACACCCATTTGCACCCCACAGTTGTCTTCCCCTTAGGCAGATCCACCATCTCCCATGTCTCGTTTTTCTCTAGAGCCTTCATCTCTTAAAAAGCAGCCTCCTTCCACTTTGGAATCTTTAGAGCATCCTGCACACTTTTTGGAATCTCCATACAAGACACTTGTGAGGTAAAAACACAAAAATTGGGTGAGAGATTTTTGTATGACATGTGGTTGGACAATGGGTGTTTGGGACTAAGACTTGAAGTAGATTGAACCGGTTGTGCAAGCTCAGGGAATGTGTTACTTGGAGGATCAGTAGACTCATGATAGTGCAAGAGATCAGTCGACTCTTTCCTTTGATTTGTATTCCTTCGTGAGTAGACAATGCCAAAGGGTATTAACCCTATGTTCTTGGTACCTGTTTCTTTTCCATTCATCATGTTGGAGTCGTGATCTCTATGAGACAACACTAAGAATGGACCTACATTTTCATGATTTAAAGAACTCGATTCGCTCAAATCTGGTACAATAAGGTTTAAGACTCTCAAATTGAACCAAGGGTGTGGGGGAATAAACAACCGGTGATTCCTCAAGTTGAAAATATTCTAATTAATCCGAATCTTCATTTTTCCTCCCCCCCAAAGATCAGTAGAGAAAATTGGTGTTAATTTGATAAATGTTGCATCCACGGTGACAACCATTTTTTTAAGAAACTAGGTCAAAACATTTGTATCCTTTTTGATTGGAAGCATAACCAACAAACACACATTTTCTAGCTCAAGCTTTAAGTTTTCCTTGGTTGTGATCATGAATGTGAACAAAAGTGGTACACCCAAATATTTTTAGAGGCAAAGTTGATGAAAGCCTATTCCTAAGATAAAACTTATGAAAAATATCTAAAGGAGTTTCAAAGTTTAAAACCTTGCTAAGCATCCAATTTATAAGGTATGTTGCAATAAGGATGACATTGCCCCAAAGATATTTAGGAACCGTAGTTGTAAAAAGTAATGCCTGAGCTACTGTCATGTGATAAGTCGCTCCAGAATCGATGATCCAAGCATTTACTGATTTTAGGATGCAACTGAAAAAGACAGTAGTGAGATAATTACGTTTATGAGCCAAAGAACAAGATGGGTTTATAGACAATTTTGGGGACTGAAAAAGTTTGTATAAGTGCTCTAATTGCTCCTTTGTGAACAAGACTGTTTCTGAATTGATTTGGTGCTCCTGAGGCTCCTCGGTTGTGGCTTGAAAAGCACGTCTATCTCCACTAGATTTCCTCTTCGAGTTTGGTGGTTTACTGTGAAGCTTTCAGCAAGTCTCCTTTGTATGCCATGGTCTTTTACAATGCTCACACCATGGTTTCTTCTACTTATCTCCCTCAGAGTCAAACCCTCTAGATACATGGGCCAAGCCCTTAGGTTCATGGCTCGGACTAGGCTCTAGATTATGCAACATAATTCTTCTCTGGGACTCCTCATGCCTGACTTCAGAGAAAACTTCATGAATGGAGGGCAATGGTTTCCGGCCCAGAATCCGTCCTCTAACTTCATCCATATTTCAATTAAGACTAGCGAGGAACATGTGTAGACCCAATCATTCTCTTCCCCCTTCTTATGGCGGGTATAGTCATTGGAATTTTCCCAAACATCATCATAAAACTGGTCCAGTTCTTGCCATAAAGTCACCATCTCGTTGTAACAGGCGGTAACATCACATTTGCCCTATTTGGATTGCCAAAGTCCTGTCTTCATATCAAATATTTGAGATGAATTCTCCAAATCAGAATAACAGTCTCGCACAGCCTCCCAAATGTCCTTGGTTGTTGGTAAAAAAGATGAGGCTTCCCAATCGCCGGCTCCATAGAATTGATGAGCCATGCAATGACAAGGGAATTTTCAGATTGCCATTTTTTCAGGGATGGATCATTTGCTGCAGGTTGTGTCATGTCGCCTGTCAGATGCCCTAATTTCCCTCTTCCATCAATCACCAATTTCACAGATTGTGCCCATTCGAGATAGTTCTCCCCATTGAGCCTATGAACTGTGAGTTGCAGGTTGGAATTCTGGGAGAAGAGTCACCATTCGACGTGGATGCAGCAGATTGGATGCTCTCAGATGAATATGCAGAAGCAGTAAGGTGTCTTGTTGCGCCGGTCATCGCTGTTTTTGTCACGAGGCTCTGATATCATGTAATTTTTGAGAAGAAAAGTAATTATTCTTCTTGAATTTCATGAAGTACGAGTAGATAGATATATAGCAGAAACTAGTCACAAGCTCTGTAACCAATACAACTATAAAATAGGAAATCTAACTACTGCATAAAAATAGGAAACCACCTAACTACAATCTGAATTACCAACTTCAGATTTTATTTAACAGAAAAATAAAACATCCTAACCACTTCCTAAAACTTCGACAAAAGTTATAAAGGATAGTCTTCCATTTCCTATTGATGAACTGGTCCACTCAAATAAAGGAAGCATGAAAACATTTTGTAGTTGCAATTGTAGATGTCTTTGTTTATATATGGCAAAGGGAGTGTATGAGAAAGACAAAGTCAACCATTAAACGTCTGTGTGATGCGTATGGTTTGTTCTAGTTTGTGGTAGTTGGTGCTATTGTATTTGTTCTAGTTTGAACTTGTATAAACTAGGCGAAAGCTGATTTTAGATATAGGATATCTTTCCTAGCTGAGAACCTGAACCTTCAACTTCTGTTCCTGAGGAAGTAAAATGTTAGTTATACCTTTTTCTGAAAGAAATTTATTTACCTTTTCAGTTTTAAAACCGGAGATAGTTATTCCTGTTAAATTTGCTTGAGAGAAACTAGTGTAGCTGGAACTTCTGTGAAAATTCATTTTCTTCTTCTTCTTCTTCAATCAGGGGATACTTTCAACTGAACGGGGCCAAAAAGCATTACTGTCATTTGATTCTTATGAGAGGTCTCTTATTGAGGTAAATGTTCAATTTCTGTTGCAATAAGCCTATCACACTATCCTGTTAAATTTTTGTTTTAGCAAGCCTGCAAGTTATACTGATAGGAGGGTTTCCTGCTATCCTGGTTGCTGTTAATGGGTATCACCTCCATATACCTCAGTGATGTACTCCATAGTCAATCTTGTCATATTAGAGGTGATAGAAAATTATGGTTTGGGAGTTAGTTTTAGTATGTCAAAAGCAGAAATATGATAGCAATGCCATAAATTTTGTATTTGGAGTACTCCACATTATATTGAATTGAAAGTGAAAGTGAAGTTTCTGAATAATTGGTATTCTCTAAATCAGACAGGTTACTTGGTAAATATATAATCGAGCTGTATAGAAAATATAAAAATAGGAAACTAAATCAGTTCAAATCCTGAAAATATTCAATTCCTAAAATTACTCCAAATTCTAAGACTTGCCTAAAGTACAAAATATAATCATATCAGAGAAAAATAAAGGAGAAATATAATCAGATCCGCAAAGTCAACCACATATTCTGACATCAATATTGTTGAATTAGAGTTGATTGAAAGTTTTGTTCTGAGAGTTGGTTTTAGTCTGTCAAAAGTAGAAACATGATAGGAATGGTTTAAATTTTGTATCGGGAGCTGGTTTTAGTCCATCAAAAGTTGAAACATGATAGAAAAGATTAAAATTTTATATGTAGAAACACATGGACTTCCTTCTTCTTACAAATGAATGCTTATTTAAATCTTAAGGGAAAGGCCTAAAGATATTGATTTGAGTGAATTAGAGGCTGATATACACATATTGAATGACACTTACTACATAGGGATTGAGTTGCTCGGGAAAATGGAAAAAATCTATTCATTGTGTGTCATGGTCTCCAGCCATTTCACTGTAGGAATTCAAACATATTTCCCCAACTGGCTGCTCCCATAAGTAACATACTTAGAAAACATCTATGAGCATTATGCAGTTTGTTTTGGTGATTCAAGTATTTGGAGTCTTATAAATTCATATGACATTATTTCCCTTTGTTGTAGGTTCACTCCAAAGGTGTCAATGTCGAACTAGTGGAGAAGTTACTATTGGATCTTGAGAAAAAGTTTAATGGTAGACGTATGCTAATTTTGAAAGTACATTTGTCTTCTCATTTAATGATTTTGTATTGCATGTTAATAGAATAACTTTATGGAGCCTTTGTTTCCTGGTATTAAATTCTCAGGTTTCAATCTTGAGTGTAGGCTTGCTTGTTCTCTGCCATGAATTATATCGCTATATTGTTGTTGTCATTTTACATCAATGGAGGTTGCACAATCAATTATTTTTCTAATTCCTTGTGACTCTTGTCTTCCTCAATATTCCATATGTTTTCCTAATTTTGTTGTACTATCCAAACCTTTCTTCCCATTAATGTCTTCTTTTGTTTGTTTGCTTGTTTACACATGATGATACAAGTATTGTCTTCCTTCATAGTTGATATGTTTTCCTAATTTTGATAAATTGTCT
Source organism: Vitis riparia (assembly GCF_004353265.1). Classification (NCBI taxonomy): domain Eukaryota; kingdom Viridiplantae; phylum Streptophyta; class Magnoliopsida; order Vitales; family Vitaceae; genus Vitis; species Vitis riparia. The sequence continues at coordinate 10,268,231 of NC_048447.1, read as the reverse complement.
GAACACTTCTTTTGGTCAGTAAATTTTTTGTGTTTGTTACACATGTATGCATATTTTATGTGTCGTTGGGGTCGGGAGGGATGTTGGGGGTTTTGTTATCTTATATTTACATAGGTGGCTTCAAGTTAGATAAAGGATTAGAGTTGTGGTAGGTGGATTTTTTTAATTTTATTTTCTTGGAACCTCCCTATCTGCATCCCTTCTCCTTGCCATATGAATCTAGCCTTAAGGGCCAAAATTAGGTAGATGATTGATAGATAACATAAAACTTAGCAGGCCTGAAGCCTAGATAAATCAACGTGCAACATAAAACATGTATTCATATCTTATGAACATGGTCTTGAAAGGCAACAAGTTGTGGCATTTCATACTGTACCCCAAGTTTTGTGAGGGGTGGGCAAGGTTTAACTGGGGCATTCCTTTGCATCCTATATGTAGTGAGGAGAAGGCTTGTATTTTAACACTTTAATGGATGAATGTGGTTAAAAAAGCAATTCTAAAGCAAGAATGAAGTGGGTAAAAGAAGTGGATGGTAATTCGGAGTTTTTCCATAGGGTGGCGAATGGTAGGCATAATAGGAAGTACATTGAGGTTTTGGAAAACAAAGAAGGAACACTTCTGGATAACATTGACAGTATTTCAAAGGAGACATTGGATAACATTGACAGTATTTCAAAGGAGACATTGCATTTTTTTAAAAAGCTATATAAGAATCCCCTTGGAGAGTCTTGGAGGCTAGAAGGCTTTAGATTGGGCACCCATTTTAGCAGAGAGTGCTACCTGGTTGGAATGTCCCTCTACCGAAGAAGAGATTCTCAAAGCCATTTTTCAGTTAGATAAGGACAAGGCTCCTGGGCCTGATGGGTTTACTCTTTTGTTCAGATCTGTACATTCTCTTTCTGTTTTAAGGATTTTTCATCCTTCTTGCTTTTGTTTACTTTCTTCTTCTTCTTCTTTATTTTTTTTAATACACTAAAAAGAAAAGGAAAAAAAAATTGTTTGACTTTACATTATATGATTGGTGGATTGAATATGTAATCATTTATTTAATGTGACTATCAGCTGAAGCAATTCCGTTGGAGAAGTCTACTATATGGAAGACACATGAAAAAACTTTTGAGATGTGGATTTGTCCACTTGTTCACTCTCTCATCGGTTTTTGCAACGATACGATTCTAAGGTGTTCCACTTTACTCTCAGACAGTTGTTTTCCTCTGTCTTAGACTTGGCTACATGTATTGACATTTTATTCTGGTTAGCTTTCATTTAATGTAATTAATTTGGTAGATTTATATGCTGTTTTCAGATTATGTCAAGATATTGTGCTGCTCAAAGCTGAAGTTGCAGAGCTCCTGCTGCCCAATGTTATTGTCAATCTGGCTGGAAGGAAAGATTTGGCTGTTGATCTGTGCAAATTAATCTCTTCACAGGTTCTATTGTTGAAGAGTTTGGCCAATTTTTTTTTATTTTATTCTGATTTTTCCTTTACTTAATTTACTTACTCTGTCCTATTGCAAAATTGATTATGTTTAATTTTCTTCCCTTCACACAAAAATTTTGAAGCACACAAATGGGCTATGAGAAGTCAACAAAGGGGCCTGTGAGTCTTAATTCAGGAAGTATAATATTTATTTTTATTTTTTGCTAAGTAAACAAGGGCTGTATTAATTAGTGCTCCACAAAAAGGGGGCACATTTTACGTACCTGTTGAATATAATGTATTTATAGTGTACAATCTTTCTTTCCTTTCTTAATATGGGTCACATATATGGTGGTTAGTTCAACCTAGCCTTGTATATATGTTTCTTTATTGTAAGAAGTTAATCACATGAATGAGAATTAAAGTTTTTTCTCTCTCTCTTTCAACATGGTATCAGAGCCAAGGGAGAAAATTTTATTCTTTCTGGTTTACCCGTGTAATTAACTCCAGGAATTCGTCCAGTGACCGTGTTTCATTCCAGTCACCTTTTCCATCTCCCAAAGCTTTCCGATCAGCCATGTCGTGGTCAAAAACCCTCATCACCATCAACATTTTTCCGGCGATATTTTTTGGAGACTTTTCCGGCTACTTTTTTTTTTCCGACGATATTTTCCGACACCAACCACATCATCAGGAGCGCAAAGAGGAGATCTGCAACTTTTCTCAAAGCACCGGAGCCAAAAATGGATCCACGCGCCTCCTACACGCCGTTTTTTCTCTAGCGGCTTGAATCCCATGTGTCGGCGCGTGAGGGTGCATGGCCCACTTTCCGGTGCCGAGCTTCTACTAGTAGACTCGTCCAACGCCGTCTTGCACTTCTAAGCCTTCGTCAGTCCTCTCCGAACTCTGTTTCTCCATTTTTTTGGCATTTCAGCCTTCGCGGGTCTTCTTTCAGCCTCCTCCGGCCTCCGAAGGCAGCTCCCTTCCTTGGTTGAGACCTGTGTGTGCCTTGGGAAGACCTCTTCTTCATTTCCAGTCACTTTTCTCCTTTGTTTGGGTCCCGACATACCAGGTTCTTCTTCCACAGCTATGATCCGACCTCTCTTTAGGGCTCTCTTCGATCCAAACGTGATTCAATCTCAAGTGAAGTGGATATGGCGACTAAAAATCCTATTTTTACATCCGTTATCTCTGCATCTCTGGATCTCTGGATCTCTTACTATCACATCGGAAAAATTGATTGGTAGTGAGAATTATCTCTCTTAGTCAGCGTCCGTGGAACTCTGGTTTATGGGACAAGGTTATGAGGATCATCTTGTTACACCTGAGGATGCTATACTTGATATTGACAAAGTGCAATGGAAGAAAATCGATACACAATTATGCAGCGTATTATGACAATCTGTTGATCCCGAAATTTTACATCATCTTCGTGCCTACAAAACCTACTTTAAATTTTGGACTCAGGCTAAAGGATTATACACGAATGATATATAACGATTTTATAAGGTGGTTTCTGATATTGTTCATGTGAGACAACAAGACATGGATTTGTCTACTTATATTGGCCGGATTGCGTCTCTTAAGGAGGAGTTCTTAACTTTGATGCTCTTCACTAATGGTGCTGAAGCTCAACAAATGCAGACTGACAAGTTCTTTATGGTGTTAACCCTCATTAGCCTTCGTCCAGATCTTGAGTCTGTCCGAGATTAGATTCTTGCTAGTCCATCAGTACCATCATTGGATGATATGTTCGCTCGTCTATTACGCCTCTCCTTTACTCAGACCTTATCAATTGATGGTCCTTCAGATTCATCTATGCTAGCCTCTCAGACTAACTCTCGAGGAGGACGAAGTGGCAATCGGGGTTGAGGACAACGTCCTCAGTGCACCTATTGTAATAAGCTTCGTCACACTCGAGATCATTGCTATTAGTTACATGGACGGCCTTCTCGCATTGCCCACATTGCTCAATCATCTAATCCTCTACTATCTCGACCTGACTCTGCTGCGAGCTCCACATCTCAGAGTATCATCCTTACTGGCAGTGAATATGATGCCTATCTCCGATATCAGGCAGCCACATCAGCTTCTGTTGCTTTTGTTGCCCAGACCGGTAATGTCTCTGTTTGTTATACTTAGTCTCCTTCTCTTGACCCGTGGATTCTAGATTATGGAGCATCTGATCATATCTCTGGTAATAAACACATTTTCTCCTCCATTACTACTACCTCTGCCTTACCTATTGTTACTTTAGCTAATGGTTCCCAAACTATGACTAAAGGTATTGGTTTGGCTCATCCTCTCCCTTCCCTACCTCTTTATTTTGTCCTTGATGCCCCTGAGTGTCCTTTTAATCTTATTTCCATCAGCAAAATAACTCGCACTCTTAACTGTTCTATCACTTTTTCTGATAAATATATGATCTTGCAGGACTGGAGTACGGGGAAGACAATTGGCATAGGGCGTGAGTCTCAAGGCCTCTATCAACTCACATCACCTTCATCGCCTACAGCTTGCATTTCCACCTATGCTTCTCTTCTCATTAATAGTCGTCTAGGTCATTCTAGTCTCTCTAAGTTCCAGAAGATGGTCCCTCGTTTTTCCACTTTGTCGTCGCTTGCGTGTGAGTCGTGTTAGCTTGGGAAACATACTCATGTTTCGTTCCCAAAGTGTTTGAATAATCAGGACAAGTCTCCTTTTGAACTTGTCCACACTGATGTTTGGGGTCCGTGTCGGATTGCGTCTACTTTAGGATTTCAGTATTTTGTCACTTTCATTGATGACTATTCAAGATGTACTTGGTTATTTTTAATGAAAAATTGAGCTGAGGTATTCTCTATTTTCCAGAAATTTTATGTTGAAATCCAAACACAATTCAATGTTTCTATTCGAGTGTTACGTAGTGACAATGCTCGGGAATATTTTTCTACACCCTTTACTTCTTTTATGTCCCAACATGGGATTCTCCATCAGTCATCTTGTGCTCATACTCCTCAATAAAATGGGGTTGCTGAACGTAAAAATCGACATCTTGTTGAGATAGCTCGTACCCTCCTCCATAGTCATGTTCCTTTTCGTTTTTGGGGGGATGTTGTTCTTACAGCATGTTACTTAATTAATCGTATGCCCTCATTTATATTACATGACCAATACCCTCACTCCCTCATTTTTCCTACCCAACCTCTTTATTTCCTTCCTCCTCGTGTCTTTGGTTGTACTTGTTTTGTTCATACTCTCACACCTGGATAGGACAAGCCTTCTGCCAAGGCTGCGAAATGCATTTTCTTGGGATACTCTCGACTTCAAAAGGGTTATCGTTGTTATTCCCTTGACACTCATCGTTATTTTCTCTCTGTTGATGTCACTTTCTTTGAGGACTCTCCATTCTTCTCATCCTCTGAATCTCTTCCCATTTCTAAAGTATTGCCACTTCCTTATATATCCCCCCCTTCAGATGCGCTCTCTCGTCCTCTTCAGGTTTATCATCGTCGACATCATGTTGTTGCTCTTCCTCTCTCTTCAGCTGAGGTACCTGATGACTCATCTCCTGTCCCACCGATTTGTCCTGCCCCAACCCTGTCATCTACTGACCATTTGCCTATTGCTCTTTGGAAAGGTAATCGATCTACTCGTAATCCTCATCCTATTTATAATTTTTTGAGATACCATTGATTATCTTCATCCTATTCTGCCTTTGTCTCTACTTTATCCTCTGTTTCTCTTCCTAAGAGCACTAGTGAGGCACTTTCTCATCCTGGGTGGCGACAAGCAATGGTTGATGAAATGGCTGCTCTGCACTCTAATGGCACATGAGATCTTGTTTCTTTACCTCCTGGTAAATCTACAGTTGGATGCCGTTGGGTTTACACTGTTAAAGTTGGTCCTGATGGTCAGGTTGATCGCCTTAAGGCCCGCTTGGTTGCTAAAGGTTATACTCCGATTTATGGTTGTGACTATGGTGACACCTTCTCTCCTGTTGCCAAGATTGCTTCTATTCGCTTATTTCTCTCCATGGCAGCTATATGTCATTGGCCTCTTTATCACTTGAATATTAAGAATGCTTTCCTTCATGGTGAACTTCTCGAGGAAGTATATATGGAGCGACCACCTGGTTTTGTTGCTCAAGGGGAGTCTGGTTTAGTGTGCAAGTTATGCCGCTCTCTATATGGCTTGAAACAGTCTTCTCGTGCATGGTTTGGGCATTTTAGTTCAGTTGTTCAAGAGTTTGGAATGCTTCGAAGTGAAGTAGATCATTCAGTTTTCTATCATCATAACTCTTCGAGCCAGTGCATCTATTTGGTAGTTTATGTGGATGACATTGTCATTACAGGCAGTGATCAGGAGGGTATCCAAAGACTAAAGCAACACCTTTTCAACTACTTTCAAACCAAAGACTTAGGCAAACTCAAGTACTTTCTGGGACTTGAAATAGCTCAATCCAGTTCAGGTGTGGTTATGTCACAAAGGAAGTATGCCTTAGACATCTTGGAAGAAACAGGTATGTTAGAATGTAAACCTGTTAACACTCCTATGGATCCAAATGTCAAACTTGTACCAGGACGGGGGGAGCCTCTAAGAGATCCTGGGAGATATCGACGACTTGTAGGCAAACTGAACTACCTCACCATCACTCGGCCAGACATCTCTTTTCCTGTGAGTGTGGTTAGTCAATTTCTACAGTCACCATGTGACAAACCATTGGGATGTTGTGATCCGTATTCTTCGATATATTAAAGGAACACTAGACTAAGGTATGTTGTATGAAGATAGAGGCCATACCCAAATTGTTGGTTACACAGATGCAGACTGGACTGGTTCACCCTCAGATAGGCGTTCCATCTCAGGGTATTGTGTTTTTATTGGAGATAACTTAATATCCTGGAAGAGTAAGAAACAAGATGTAGTGGTCAGATCAAGCGCCGAAGTTGAGTATCGAGCTATGGCTTTGGCAACATGTGAACTGATATGGTTGAGACAACTCCTTTAGGAATTGAGATTTTGAAAAGTTGAACATATAAAGCTAGTCTGTGACAATCAGGCCGCATTACATATTGCATCCAATCCAGTCTTTCATGAAAGGACCAAATATATTGAAGTTGACTGTCACTTCATTAGAGAGAAGATCACATCAGGGTGTGTTGCTACAAGTTTTGTTAATTCAAATTATCAACTAACAGACATCTTCACTAAATCTCTCAAAGATCCTAGGATTAAATACATTTATAACAAGCTTGGTGCATATGACATATATGCTCTAGTTTGAGGGGGAGTGCTGAATATAATGTATTTATAGTGTACAATCTTTCTTTCCTTTCTTAATATAGGTCACATATATGGTAGTTAGTTCAACCTAGCCTTGTATATATATTTCTCTATTGTAAGAAGTTAATCACATGAATGAGAATTAAGGTTTTCTCTCCCTCTCTTTCAATAGTACCTAGGGTGTTTTACAGAAGGCACTAAAAGAGAAAGGAAAGAAACTAGTATCACCTAGATAAAAACAGCATAGCTAATACCAATTATTAACAAGTGAAGGGAAACCCTTCACCAAACCTTCCTTTGCCTCTTCTTTTAGAAGCTTTCATCCTGTTAGTAATGTATTCTAGAGCTTAACTAATTCTATCAGGATAAGTTAGGATTGCAGTATTAGTGCCTACTTTGTAGGCTGATTTATAGTAATTATCTTTGTATAGTTAACTTTCTAATATAGGACTCTTGTACATATGTATATCAGCTAGGATGTAATCTAAAAAAATAACCTATAGAATATACGAGTAAATTTTCTGTCCTGTTTCACTATTCTGGAGATCTTTCACTATATTTGGAAGAACTCACTGAAGTCCAAAATTGCTAATAACATGTCCCACATCTTTCTAGTTCTATCACATTAGATTAGGATGTGATTTTTTTATTTTTCACATACCCTAAAAACATTTCCTCTAGTTACACTTGTCCATCCATTCCTCCTATGGTTAGGATCTTCCCCTAAACCACTTTCCGTATCAAAAAGCATGTTCTCAATGGGGTATGTACCGAAATTTCAATGGTTGTAAATAGTTCTAAATTCTCAGCACATGAAGAGTTATAAAACGTTTCACTTGAAATCTCCTTTTGTATTACTCTCTCCATGGTAAACTGTCCTTTTTGCTACTTACAAACTCACACCATGAATCTTCATAAAATGGTCGGTGAGTATGATTTTTATTCAAAGAATTTCCCATATTCCATGTGCCATGGATTGGAATTCCCTTTGCACCTGTTCTTGCTACCACCAATTACTTTTTACTCCTCTAAGTTATCTTCTAAGAAAGTGCAATAACCAGAAGACTATCTTTGATTTGGAACTAAAGCAACTCAATCAACATCTATGTATGCTTCAAGATCGATTCCTTCTGCATTTTGAAATTGAATGCCTTTGCCTGGTGCTGATATTAAATAATGAAGAATTCTGAATATTGCTTCCAAATGTATCTCCCATGCATGAATTGACTCACTACACTCACCGCATAAGCTATGTTCGATTTAGTATGCGATAAGTAGATGAACTTCCCCACCGATCGTTGATATCTCTTTCGATCTATCAACATCTTCTTTCTGTCCATCAAGGTTGTGATTTGGCTCAATGAGTGCCTGTTGTGGAATAGCTATTCGAATTTGCAACCTCAATCCTTTAGAAATATTTTAACCTTCCGAGGTCCTTAATTTCTAACTCCTTTGCAAGTAGCTTATTTCGTTTCTCTATTTCCTTTAAATCATCACTTCTTACCACAATTGCATCAGCATATACTATGAGAGCTATTATCATTCCCCTCTATGAATGTGTGATGAAAAGAGTGTGGTCCCTTTGACTTTGACTATAACCCATATTTTTCATTGCTTTAGCAAATTTCCTAAACTAGGCCTAGACGGTTGTTTGAGACCATGAAGAACTTTGTTGAGTATGCAAACTTTATTACTCATGGAGTCTTCCTTAAACCCTGGTGGTAGTTCCATCTAGACCTCTTCCTCAAAATCTCTATGCAGAAAAGCATTCTTTACATTGAATTTATCCAAGGGCTAATCAAAACTAGTAGCAAGGGATAAAAAAATATGAATAGTATTCATCTTTGCCATTGGAACAAAAGTTTCTTGGTAATCTATGCCATGAGTCTATGTATAGCCCTTGGCTACCAATCTCATCTTATGTGTTTCTAATGTCCCATTTGCTCTATGCTTGGTAGTGAACACCCAATTAAAACCCATCTTTCTCTTGCCCTTAGGAAGATCAACAAGTTCCCAAATATTATTTTTCTTCAACACTTGTCTTTTCAATCATGGCCTTCTTCCAATTCTCATCCCTAAGTGCTTGTTGAACAGTTTAAGGTATTTTTGTAGAGCTAAATTTAGAAATGAATGCTTGATATGAGAATGACTAGGTTTTCGAAGGAAACAAAGTTGGCTAGTGGATGTTGGGTGCATTGTCTTTTTTCTTTTCTAAGGGCAATAGGCAATTTGAGGTCCTTAATGACATTAGAGGTAGAGATAGTTTGATTTTCAATAACTTTATTAAGGTTAATGGTTGGAGCATGCAGGGATTCTAGAGCTAGCTGCATCCTCCTTGAATATATTTTAAGTGGTATTGAATGTACCCACCCAATTTTTTTTTTTCCTTTTTCCTTTTTTTTTTTAAATAGCTTTTGAGACAAAAGCTTGGTCATACTTGTCTTGGGGTTCAAATAGTACAATCCCTCTCTTTCCTCAACATTGCCAATCTTCTTCCTCCTAGTTAGGTCTTGAAAAATGCAATAAGTTGGGCCTCTTGTACTGCAGCTTTTAGAGGAGTTCCTCTAAGTATTTTACAACTCAACTGGACTGCGGTTTGCGATTCAAAAGTTTGAGAGTGTTGGAGTTTTTCTTTGTTTTTAGTTTTCTATGGTTGGGTGTCTTCTCTGTTGTTCAGTTTTTGTTTTTGTGGGAAGGACCTCTCATCCTTCTCTTGGTTTCTTCTCTTTCTCTTGTATCTTTTCTTCTATTAATATATTTTTCCTCATTTCTGATATAAAAAAAAAAAAATTGTTGCACAACAATTTAGGGATTTAGTAACTTTATTGATGAACAACAAATTTCTAGAAATTTTAGGGACATGAAGGATAGAATGTAGTCTCAATAATGATGAAATTGAGATTGAGCATTTTCCAATGATAGGGAAAACTACCCGTCGAAAATGGTAACTTTTTCATTGTTAGAGCCATGATCATATGAGTGAAAGCATTTTAAATTATTTTTCATATGATTAAAGGCCCTTGAGGCAATGATCTAAGTTTTAGAAATTGGATATTTAGAGATATTAAGGGTTAAGAAGATATTATCTGACTGTCCAAAGAATGAAGAGGGACTGGAGGAATTGTTAGAGTCCACTGAATTCCCAAACATCTTAAACAAAGGCTCCATTTGATTATTAGCGAAAGGATTTTTATCTAGCTATATATAGGAGGTTGTGGTTCTGAAATTTTTTATGGAGGCCCTTGATAGGCCTTCTTATTAGGTTGTTATTCCCTCTATCTCCAAGTGCGATCTTCTTGTGTTAATCTAAAATTTGTCTATTCTAAAACCACCTTTCTCATCACTTTTTTTTTTTAATCTATTTGCTAAAACTTTTTCTATGAGTTTATAAATTCTCGCAGCTAGGTTAATCAGCCTAAAATCCTTGATTTCATCTACTCCACCTTTTTTAGGAATAAAAACAAGAAAAGTCAGATTGAGATTGTGTTCAAAGGATTCTTGCATATGGAATTTCTCAAAGAACTCCATCAGCACTATTCCCACTATGGAGGGAGGTAATTTATCTCCCTCCAGCTCTATTAAAGCATATACCACTTCCTGCTCTCTGAAAGAACCCTTCAGTCCATGCTGTCAATGCACTTGAAGATACCCTCCTTAGTATTAGGTCTCCTATGCTGGAGACTTTCAAACAGAGACTGAAAAAACAATAAGATCTCACTCATCAACTTTGCATCCTCAGAAAGCCAATTGTCATTCACTTTAAGCCTACTTATAAAATTGTCTCTCCATTGAGCATTAACCATGCAGTGGATGATATGCATCATAATTTAGGTACAAATGGTGAAAAGAAGTTTATAGGGGAATCAGGAAATTTTGCCAAAGAAATATGAGAATAAATAAATAACAAAGAAATTAATTTTTTGGGAAAAAATAATAATAATAATTCCATGATTTTCAATGAGAGAGCAGATTGTGAGAAGAGAGCCTGGCAGCTTTTCATTGAAGTTTTTGGAATGATAAACTAAAAGCTGTATAGATAAATAGAAGGAAGATGTCCAATCCAAGAGACCCTAATTTCTTTTCCTGATTTCACTACCTTTGTTAGTCTGTCATTGCTAAAACTTAATAACAAACTCCATGCTTAATGGCTTGTTTAGTTATTGTTTAATGAAAGTTAGAGGAATTAACTTTAGGATTTGATAAGTCTACTGAATGTAGAAATTATAGGTTTTTTAGTGAACTTTTAAGTTGGAAAAGTTTCATGATATAAAAAATATTTAAAAAAAAAAAATTGTGAATCAATTGCTATCTTGGATAGGTAACTTATAAGTATGGGGAACTTAAAAAAGGTTGCTTAGAATTTCAATTGACTGGATGAGGCAGAAAAGTGTGTCTAGGTTGTTGTGTTTGTAGAATACCCCAATGAAATTAAGGGGAGAAGTTATGTAAGATGTAAAACATGTCATGATTTGTGGTGCAAATAAGAAATAACATGCCCATAAAGTGTGCAATGGACATTGAGATGAATAAATGGTTACACAGGGAGGAAGGAATAAGAATTTTGAGGTGTTCATGAAATGATACAGGAGTAATTTGATTCAGGTTGAAATAATCCACTAATGCTGTCTGGTCATATGCATCAAAGACCAATTGCTGCAATAATATAAAGGACTAATTTGATTCAGGGTGAAAATGCTGCCAGCACAAGAGGAAGGCTATGTGTTGTTTTCTTAATTATGCTTTGGGCCTATGGAATATCCTTTTTCTTTTATTGAACTCAGTGATGATCTCGAATGACCAAATAATTCCAATATTGCATATCAGGAAATAACAAAAGCTCAAATTTAATGTGGATATTTTATAAGCTTACTTCTAATTGATAATTGTTATTTATTACCTTCAATATGTTATTTTTGTTGGTCTTCCGACTTGCTATCACCATTCTATTGTATCTGCTTCTGAACATACCATTGATTTATTGTTTTTCATGCAATGTCCAGGTGCAAGAAAATATATTTGTTGAGTCCAATAGGTCAATCAAATCGATTCAGGTTATGTTAGATGCACTTAATGAACTCCGACTGTTTTATGTCATGGAAAGAACTACTTCATCTTCTATACCTCTCAAGCGAGAAACATCAAGGGTGAGTATATTTTAGAGAGTAACTTTTACTTGTCATATCTGGTTCTAACATTCAAATCAATAAAACTAACAGCTCCAAACAGCGAACTAAATAAAACAAATCAGATCTGACCTTTGTTCAATATGCAGAAATTGGTTTAAGACAACTGCTTCTATTTTCATGAATCTCATTCCAGTAGTAACAACCGAATTATTCAGTGATAGCCAATTAAGTTTTCAGGAAATATTAAATTAAAAATAAGGAAATTTACCACAATTTATTGAGAGCCAAAGTTATGAGTATCTCCTATGCAGGGCAAGAAATCATTTATTATGAATTAATGAACAGAAATGTGGTGTGGTTGAGAAAGGGGATGACTAAAAGTGAAGAAAACGAAGGAAAGAAAGTATAAGTGGAATAAGAGAATGAATGTCACCAACCTTATATAATCCCAGCCATTGGTTTCTCTCATCTTATGGTTAGACTTTTAGGTATCCATTTCACCTAATCTTGTCATGTGATTATTCTCAATTAGATTAGGACACCCACAAATTATAAGAATTTTAACTTACATAGACCAAATAAACATACTGAAATCTGAAAAAAAAAAGAAAAAGAAAATTGATAGGGTGTTTGATAAACCTCTCTAAATAAATTCTCTGACAAGACACAAATTCACAAATCTTTTGGCTTTTTCAAATAATTATATAGCATACAGCATTATCTTTTGGAGAAGCAGTTTTGTGATTCAGTTCTAAGACATTTTCTTTTCCAAAGAATAACAATGCTAAAGAATTTCTGGATATGGATCCTAGACAAAATATGAATACTACTACCAATGTCCAAAAGAGAAGTGACTAAGATAGGTTGTCAGCTTCCTGTAGGTTTGAAGACCTCAATTCCACAAAGAGAGCCTAAGACAGTGCTCGAGTAGATCCTCTTGGTATTATTTCGATACAAAGCTGTTGATTATCAACCACATAGCTTCATCAAGTTGTGCACAATCTTTTCTTTTTTTCTTTTTTTTTTTTTTTTGTAAAGAAAATAGAAACATTGATTTTTTTTGCATTGCAATATTAAGTACAAAGAAGGATGAAAAATTCTTCCAAAGGACACAATCCTCTAGACAAAGTTTAACAAAAAAGGTGGATAAGTGTATATTAGTTCAAAAAATTTAATCTTGCTATGATTCATGGAGGTATAAAATCTCCTACAAAAGAAATCATATACCTAGCTCCATGTTTTGCTAATGCAACAGTGGCATGATTGCCTAAGGCCCAAGAGAAGGAACATCTTAACTTTGAAGAAATATCAATAATTTAACACAATCACTGGTCAAAATTCCAGTCTTCTTTCTTTCTTGGTTGCTCATGATATGACAAAGGAAGAATCACCTTCTATTTGAAATTTGGAGAGACGGCTTTTTCTTGTAACAACCCTTTAAAAAGGTTAGAATTTTTACCTCAGAGGCTAAACATTGACCTACAGGTTTAGAGAATAATACTAACACTATGCCAACGATCTCTAAGCAACCCTCCAATCCATAACTACCCTAGGTTACCTAAAGAACATCCAAAAAATTTAGACCCATTGGAAATGGTACCCTTGCACAAAGCATCTATTTAGTCATCCTGGATTTCTGCAAACTAGGCTCCTGTTGGAGAGAATGATATTAAGCTTTCACATAAGACCCCAAACTCTTCTGAGATTCTGTAGATGAACCCTAAAGTTTTTCATCAGAGGACTCCATACCATCTGAGAGAAAAGATTGTCCCTAACTCCTTTCGGTAGATCTTATCCCCCCCAGTCGGCTTTGAAGCCATAAGAAACTTCCAGATCATCCTTAATCCTGTTGTTTCTTGTCATGGAAAATCCTCATAGTACTTCTATCAGCCTTTATCAGTGGAACCATACTGCTAGAGAGACTACTCTCACCTTTGTCTGTCAGCTAGATGGATTTGTCAATGAATGATCCCTCTAATGAACTAAATACTTTTTACATAAACCACATGTCTCCATAGTCCTTGTATTTAAGACATGTGCCTCAGCATGTTGTCATATTTTCAAAAGATAGTGTGGTTATTTCCATTGTCTCAAGCAGGCCTTCATTAAACGTAAACATATCTGCAACTTTAAAGACAGGGTAAGTCATATATCATTAAGACCAAGAAGATAGATACCTGCACTTACCTTCTTAAGATTGCAAGACAGGCCAAGCTTTTACTGATTCAACTAACCAGGCTTATTATATGTAGGTCAAGTTTTGAAAGATGACATGACAGCCTACAATACAATATGCAACATGATTCAAAAACCAAAGATGTATTAGTTGTTATTAAAAAGTACAAGGGAAGGATGAGGAATCCTCCCCACAATTACAAAACCCTTAACAAAAAGGACTAAACTCCTCTACTATAGAAGGATACCTATACAACATGGTGAAGTCCATATAAGAAAACCAAAATTTAAATCTCCTCAAACCTGGACCAGGTTCCTCTCATTGTTATCCAAGCCCTTTTAAACTACACACCAAATGCCAATTGTGTTGAATAACATTAAGGGGAATGTCTTTGAACGCCGCTGAGCAAGAGGCTCTTTTGAGAATAAAAGTGTAATTGACTAGGTATTGGGATGAAGTTTTGTTGAATTGAGGATTTATTGGATTTCCATTCAGTGTGGAGGTGGCTATTTTCTGTTGCGCATGTCACTTCCTACAATATCTTTCCATTCTTCAGATTGTTGATTTGTACATCTTGTCATGTGGTTAGTTCCTTAAAAAACTTTAGTAACTTCTTTATCTTTTTTATCTAACTATTGCTATACAATGGTTCTGCAGTATGCTAAGCCTTCTAGCTTTGGCTCAAAATCCCGTTCTGCTACTGCAAAGGCTAAAGATTCATCAACTATGTCAAGTGTTGCACTAGTATCGACATCTTTGTGGGAAAAGGTATGTCTTTTCCACACATGCATACCATACATCATCCAAGTTTAAATTTTGCTGTCATTCAAGAGTTTTATTCATTTGGAAAAAAAAATTGTTTTAGTTTTATCCTTTCCTTTTATTAGTGTCTTGGCGCAAACGAAAAAAGAAAAAAGGAAAAAGGAGAAAAAGAAGGATAGAAAGGAGGAAAGTTTGTGGACTGTCAGCCCACACCTTTATTATTTATGAGGAATTTGGAAAATGCAAATATTCTTTCTGTTCTTCAGATCTAGAAGCCTTTGTGAAAATGCTTTCTGTTGCGTTTATTGTATAGGATTACATATGAATATATATAGAATAATTGTATAAAAGTAACCTAGGAAATAATGCCTATGATCATGCTATCAAAGATAAATAAAATAAGTGAAGAATGCTAAGAAAGGAAAAAATCCTAGGAGATTTAATGTACAACTATACAATTGTTACAACTCATATGGGCTGGAAAAATATTCAATGGTTTGCCACCTAAGTTGGTAGAATTTCTAACTAGCAGATTTTCCAATATTTTCATTTATTAACGTCTTAAACTTTCAACACTCCTCAAATCGGTGCATGTATATCACATGTACCTAACTTGCCTAATACCTAAAGAAATGCATGACTTATTCCCCTAGTAAGAACATTTACAAGTGGATTGCTTGTTTTCACAAATGGTGTACATATTTGACCATACTTAATCTTCTTCTTAATAGAGCATGGATCCACCTCATATGCTTTGTGCTACCATAATGAATGGTGCAACAGAAGGTTTGTTTCGAAACAAAACAAAAAAACACTCTAGAGCAAACACAAAGATCACAATAGGATATTAAAATTAAGGAATAATTCTGAAAAATTATGTTGAAGTCCTTTCTCACAATTACAGTAAGCCTTTAAATAATGTTTGTAATGCAAAAATAAAGAAAATAATTGAAATAGGAAACCTAAAATAGGAAACTAATGATGAAACTAAAATAGAAAATAATGATGTAGGAAACTAATGATGAACATAAAATAGAGACTAATGATGTAGGAAATTAATGATGACTTTAAAATTGAAACTAATGATGATTGTATCTTGCATCAATCCCCTCCACTTGAAGAAAACTCATCCTCAAGTTTTGTGGCTGCAAAGAAAATAAATTTAGGGAAAAGTATTCAAAGATATCAGGAACGTTGAAAGTATTGGAAATGTTCATATCAGTTGGAAGATCAATCTTGTAACCATTATCACCAATTTTCCAACAAACCACCTCTTGAACCTTGGTGGAAATATCAATGGTTGCTTCGGATTGGCCCTTAACCAATGCTACAACAAAGTTCGGCTCCTTGACTTGCTTAAAGAAATTTGGGCCTGTTATGTTGGTGAATGATTGTTTTTCTTTCTTAGTAACCGAATTGTTTTCTAATGATTGAGATTGTGACATCAAAACAATCTACTTGTCAAACTACCAAAAAACAAAAGTATTATCCCGACCCTTATAAGTGGCATCAACATCATAGTGTCACGACCTCCCTAATAAAATATGACAAGCGTCCATATCTACCACATCACATACAATCTCATCTTTGTGATACTTTCTGATTGACAAAGGAACCTTGCAAACTTCTAGCACTTGAACCTTTGGGGTCTTTTTAATCCATACAATCTTGTATGGAGAAGGATGTTTCTCAATCTTCAAATTTAGTGCTTTCACCAAAGCCTTGGAAACAAGATTCTCGCTATTGCCACTATCAATGATCACATTGCTTACTTTATTATGAATAGTAGATCAAGTCCGAAATATTTTATGTTGTTGAGAGTCGTTTGGCTTCTTTGGGGCAAAAAAAAAAAGTTGTTGGACAATGCACGCCACTTCTTCTCCTACATCTCCTTCTACAAACTCAACACCCTCATAGATATCTTATTCAAGAACCCATTCCTCGTCATTGCCACCTTCTTTTGCAAAGTTAACAGATTGTCTGTTTAGACAATTATTTGAAAGATGGGCTTGGTTGGTTGCATCGGAAACATTTTCCAAGGTTTGGAAGTGCATTAAGGTCATTATTGACTTCTTGTTGTTGGTTTCGGCCTTGAGTATTAGATCGAATAAGGGTGGAAGTTCCACTTTGATTCTGCGTCGAATTTTGAGTTGAACAGGCATCTTTATTGCTATTATCGTTGTTGCCTGAAGTTGTTAATCCCTTTAGGGCAAAAAAAACTTCTTGGGTTGGTCGCTGAAAGTTACTTTGAGTGTGCACCATGGACCTATTGATTTGATTTTCCACTTTCATCGCCAAATTAATTGCATCTATCATGGTCCAAACCCCTTGAAGAGCCCATCAATCTTGAATAACTAGCTTTAGGCCTCCAATATAATGAGCAATTAATTGATCCTCCGTCTCAAACAAATTAACTCGGGCATTTAATCAATAATATTCCTCTGTGCATTTGTTCACAGTACGGTTGGCTTGCTAACAATTTTGATATTGTTGGTATAAAATTGTTCATAATCCGGAGGGAGAAATCATCTTTGTAACAACCGTTTCATCTTGAGCCAAGTACAAACATGTTGCTTTCTTTGCCATTGACAATTATATTGAAGTTGTTCCCACCATGCAAAAGTTCTGCCTTTCAACTTATACGTCACGGGCTTTACTTGATTTTCTGCTGAAATATTCAAATAGTCGAAAAGGTTTTTGACGGTATGGACCTGATCAAGAAAATCTTCAATGTGTAGTCGGCCGTCAAAATTTGGTAAATCCATCTTCATCTTAAATTCTTGGTTATTTTGACCTCGATTGTTATCCCTAGAATTGAAATGGAAATCATCTTCTTCTCTAGATTAATAATCTAGCATTCGTTGTTGCCTTTGTTGAATATTCCTCCTTTGTGAAGGTCGAAAATCATCACCATCTCAAAAAGATGGTAAGAAACTCATCTTGTTCATCAAAAACCCTTCATCGGAGGTCGTTGTCGTCACGTCGCCTAGGAGCTCTTGATTTCGACGTTCATACACCCGTAATGGAAGGGGCATGCAAAAATCGTGATTTGTGATTGGACTCAGTCGAATCGCTCCTCTGCCATCTAATTCTGGTCCAATCTGTGGTCGGCGTCAATTGTCGTAGCTGTCCTCTTGCCAGTCACCACGCTGGTCTCATCGTCTTTCCATGGGTTCGTGTTTCCTTTCGATAGTCAATGCAGCTACCATCTGCATGAGGTTACGAAGAGTTTCGTCAATCCCATCGAGTCATTGCTCAATTTTTTCGAACTGTCGTTCATCGTTAATGGTTCGTTTTTCACTAGAACCATCGTCAGCCATCAGATCGAGGTAAAAATCATTGCTCTAATATCAATTTTGGTGCAACAGAAGGTTTGTTTTGAAACAAAACAAAAAAACACTCAAGAACAAATACAAAGATCACAATAGGATTTTGAAAATTAAAGAATAATTCTGAAAAATTATGTTGAACTCCTTTCTAACAATTACAATAAGCCTTTAAATAATGTTTGTAATACAAAAATAAAGGAAATAACTGAAATAGGAAACTTAAAATAAGAAACTAATGGTGAACCTAAAATTAAGAATTAATGATGTAGGAAACTAATGATGAACCTAAAATAGAAACTAATGTAGGAAACTAATGATATAGAAAACTAATGATGATCGTGTCTTGCATCAATGAATTGGATTATTGGCTATGCCAATCTTAATTTTTTGTCCTAATATAAATTTATGTGTAACTTAGCTTCCATTCCCAATTCTTTAAGAAGAATCTTCATCCAAACAAGTCCATAGATTCCAAGGGTTGTTGCTCTAAACTTAGCTTCTGCATTATAAGGTTACCGCCAAAAGAAATGCAATATTCTAAAGTAGATCTTCTACCGACAATAAAGCTTGCCCAATCTATATTAGTAAGGACCTTAACTCTCATATGACCATGTTTCTTGTATAAAATATCCTTCCCAAAACATGACTTTTTGTACCTTAAGACTTTGTGTGTTGCCTCTAGATTATGGGAAGTGGGTAAATGCATATAATGACTTATTACACTTAAGATATATGCAATATATGATCTAGAGAGAGATGAATAGATTAATCTTTCCATAAGCGTTTGATATACCCTTATGCAAAAGAGTTCCACTTTCATCACCTAATCGATGATTCAACTTAGTTGGAGTATCTACTAGTTTATATTCTAGTTTCCCAGTTTATTTCAATAAGTTTGAGGCATATTTCCTCTTACAGGGAAAGATCCCTTATTAGAGTGAGGAAATCATCAATTTTAGGAAAATATCTAAGGTGACCCAAGTTGTTGATCTCAAACTTTCTTCCTAGGTATTTCTTTGACAAAGAAATCTCAAATGGTTAACACAAATAAAGTTTCATCCATCTGACCTTGGATAAATATAATCTTAGTGAAAGCTCTAGTAGGCCTCTCAAACCATGCTCTTAGAGACCATTCACACCATACAAATCTTTCTTCATGTGACACTTTTTCTTCTCTTCCTAAAGCTTTGAATACTAGGAGTTGTATCATATACACTTCCTCCTATAGTTGACTATGTAGGAATGCATTTTTATATAATATACCAATCTAAACTAGTAGCTAATGATAACATAACACGTATCGAATTCATCATAGCAACTAAAGTAAAAGTTTCCACATAGTCTATATGGTCATAGTTTATATAAACCCTTTAGCTACCCATCTAACTTTATATCTTTCAATGTTGCCTTTTGTCTTATATTTTACAGTAAATACCCATTTATAGCTTCTTTCCTTTGTGCAAATTAAGAAGCTCCCAAGTTCTACTTTTGTTTCAAAATCCATCTTTCAAACATTGCCTTCCTTCAATTAGATAGTGAACATAGTTAGAAATCAAAGAAAAGAACGAACGATAACTAGAAGATAATGAAATTGATGAAACAAAGTTAGAAATAGGATGTTAAGTAGATGAAATGAATGCCTTTCTGAAGGCAATAGGAAGATCAACATCAATATGAGAAACCTTAGATGAAGGAGAAGGATCATGACCATTACGGGAAGAAGAACAAGGCTCTTGAGTTGTGAGAACATTAGATTGTTTCTTTCACTTGTATTAATATCGCTTTTAACAGTTGTATCTCCAATAGGATAAACATATTGTTTGAAAAATAGAAATGGTTTTGACAAGTTGAAGAAATCAAAGGAGTTCCAAAATTGACTAATTAATTCTTAGATGTCCTGCAGTTTTGGAATTATATTTGTCCTTTTTTAGAGTGTACCACTATTTTATATTATGTACAAATTTAGGAAATCACTGTGTTATTTTTCCATTTTCTAGAAGCATAAGTTAATCTAGGTTTCTGTATAAATCTAACAGCTTGTAATCCTATTAAAAAGAAATGCAAACTCAATTTCTCTGAATGTTTCATGGTATTACAGACAAATCAGGGTTCTTTTTCTACCATCATCTTGTTTTGCTTACACCTCCCCTTATTTAGGCAAAACGCCTCAAGACTGCCTTTAGCCTTTTAAAGCATTGGAGACAACCATGTTGATTCACTCCAAGTTAAATAATTGGTTCCATCTAATTTAACTATAGCCAATTGAATATTAGGATTGTCGGATTTTCTCTAAACATATTTAAACTCTCAACAGTCTTATTTGTAGTCCTAGAATTTTCCCTTTTCTTGTTTGGTTGTTGGGTGGTCACTGTATACACTTTGCATACCTGAATTGCACTCCCTTTTCCTTCAGCATTTGTTTGATATTTTTTATTTGGCTATTTAAAAAGATTACTCTGGTCTCTAGACCACTCATCTTTGGGATATGGAAGTATTGATTCTTGTTTGGGTTTAGTTGCATAGTCATTTTCATCATGAAGTTTTACATGACATAAAATAGCCTATCTATAAATCTGAGCTTGCTTTGCAATTTCTGGATATGAATCATTTTTTTCTTGACATCTAAAAAGCTAGATGTTTTGTGGTTCATGGGTATGTTATTAAATATCCCAAACCCCTTATATCTCAAATACCTATTAACAATTCAGAAAATATAATGAATTTCTTGCTCCATTGTTCTTTTTCTGACAAGTTATCTCTTTTGCTAGGTTTATTGGCTTTCCATTGATTATCTTGATGTTGCTAAGTCAGCAATTGTGAGTACCAAAATCAGTATAGCTGTCTCTTGTTTTGTTTGTTTTTTTGTTTTCATCTCTCTCATTCTCTATCATGTTTTTCTTCTATTTCTTCATTTTTGTTTTGTGTTTTTTTTTGGCTTTTCTGAACATGGCCTCCCAGTTTTTACTTTACTCTTATATGATAATCCCTCTAATATGGTTGCATATGTGTAAAACAGATTTGTGGCTCGTACTTTACCTCTGTAATGTATGTGGAGCATTGGTGTGAAGAGCATTTCAACAGCCTCACACTGGGGAAGCCAGATTTTTCCCATTGTGAAATGGTGAGCTAAGAACTATTTATTTCGTGAAATAATTTGTCTTTTTTTTTTTTATCTGGTAACCCTGATTTAGTGCTTGAATTAACTATTGTTTATTCATGTTTTTGGTATAATTGTTTCTAGAGGAGAAACTGATGATTTATCACCTGTTTTTCATTTTTCCCCTTTTTGGATTCCTAGTTACCACATCACATTGAAATACTAGTCTCAGCAATCACTCAAATTAATGAACCTGACAGCTTGTATGGGATCATCCAGTTGCACAAGGTTAGTTGGTATAACTTTATAACTTTGTGCTGGTTCTTTCTTCTTTACTATTAACATTTCATTTTGCGGTGAAGCCCTATTTGATTTGTTGTCCTTAAAGAAGCAACCATATCCTTAAACTGAAGGTGATATTGATGCAATCTTTGTGTTGACTTTGGGGTTCGAAGAATTTCTCTTGTATAATTCAATAGAATGACACCAAATATATATACAAATTGTAAGAGGTCAGAAATAGAAAAAGCAAGGAGCTTATTTCTAGCCTGGGATATCTCTATTTACAAAAAAGAATCAATCAACTAAACTAATAAGGAAAAAACTTACTTCAAAAATATTTTTGAGTTGGAAAGTCTTCGTACAAGTTGTGCATATTTTCAAATACTCCCCCTTAAACTGGTAAATAAATGTTCATCATCCCCAACTTGCTTGTGATGTCATAGAATAAACGTGTTATGAAAATGTAGGGAGTGCAATATATTAGCCAATTGGTTTTTTTGTGGAAATGCAAGGAGTGCAAACTAACCCACTATCCAATTTTTCTTTGTTGGAAATGTCAATCCACCTCTATGAGTGTGGTACAATGATGTTGAATTGGATTGTGAGTTATGCTAATGGTTGACTAGTTATTGCAGTAGAGTCTCATTGGCCCCACCCACCAGACCCTAAGATCAATGGGGATAATTCACATATTCCATGTGCCATGGATTGAAATTCTGCTTCTGCATTGATCTTGCCACCACTTACTGCTTTTTACTCCTTACCAAGTTACCTCCTAAGAAAGTGCAATAACTAGAGGTTTATCTTTGATCTATAAGTCATTCCTTCTGCCTTTTGAAATTGAATGCCTTTGCATAGTGTTGATTTTAAATAACGAAGAATTCTGAATACTGCTTCTATATGTATCTCCTTGGGATTGTGCATAAACTGCCTCATTACATTTACTGCATAAGCTATGTTCAGTCTAGCATGCAATAAGTAGATCAACTTCCCCACTAGTCATTGATATCTCTCTCGATTTATCGACATATCATATTTTTCTCCATCAAGTTTGTGATTTGACATAACTGGATTGTCTGTTGGTCTATATCCCAACATCCTTGTTTCTTTGAGAAGGTCAAGTGTCTACTTCTACTGTGAAATAACTATCTCAATCCCTGGGAAATATTTTAATCTTTCAAGATTTGTAATTTCAAACTCATTTGCAAGTTTCTTCTTTAGTTTCTCCATTTCCTCCAAATCATCTCTTGTTACCACAATGTCATCAACATATACTATGAGAGCTATTATCCTTCCCTTCTCTGAAACTCTGATGAAAAGAGTGCGATCCCTTTAGCTCTAACTATAACCTATGTTTTTCATTGCTTTAGCAAATCTCCTAAACCTAGCCCTTGACAATTGTTTAAGATCATAAAGAGCCTCATTTAGTCTACAAACTTTATTTCTCATGGAGTCTTCCATAAATCCTGGTGGTAGTTCCACATAGACCTCTTCTTCCAAATCTCTATGCAAGAAAACATTTTTTACATTGAATTACTACAAGGTCCAATCAAAATTGGTAGCTAGAGATAACAAAATATGAATAGTATTCATCTTTGCCACAGAAAAGCATTTTTTAACTCTTGGTAACCTATCCCATGAGTCTGTGTATAACCCTTGGCTACAAGTCTAACCTTATATCTCTCTAATGTCCCATCTGCTCTATGCTTGGTAGTAAACACCCATTTACACCCCACCTTTCTCTTGCCCTTAGGAAGATCAACAAGTTCCCAAGTATTCTTTTTCTTCAATGCACTCATTTCTTCCAACATAGCTTTCTTCCAATTCTCATCCCTAAGTGCTTCTTGAACAATTTCAGGTATTTTTATAGAGGTAAGTTTGGAAACAAATGCTCAATATGAGAATGACAAGTGTCAAAGGAAACAAAGTTGGTTAGTGGATGTTGGGTGCATTGTCTTTTTTCTTTTCTAAGGGCAATAAGCGAATCAAGGTCATTAATGACATTCAAGGTAGATATAGTTTGATTTTCTATACCTTTCTCAAGGTTAATGGTTAGAGTATATAGAGATTCTAGAGTTGGTTGCATCCTCGAATAGACTTTAACTGCGTTGAATGACTTAGCCCCTCTTTCGTTTGAACAATAAACTTAAGCTTAGCTATGTACTCAGGAGGAACTGATTCTAGAGTATTATGGGTAAAGGTTCAGTTGAAGAACTGATTTTAGAAAATGGAAGGGTTAGATTAAGAAAATTTTCCTTGTCTTCTACGAAGGGTTTCCCCTAAAGATAAGGTTAGGAGAAGAAAGGTTGTTGTTCGTTAAAGGTGACATCCATAGTTACAAGAAACCTCTGGGAATTAGGGTGGTAACATTTGTATCCCTTTGTTGTTGGAGAATAACCAATGAATATACATTTAAGACCTTGGGGATCCAGTTTAGTTCGATGATAAGTCTAAATATGAACAAACATCATACACCCGAATATTTTTGGGGCTATTTGACTAAAACCATCTAAGTGTGGATAGAACTGAGTGAGAAGATTTATAGGGTCTTTGAAATCACGTCCCTTGAAAGGCAATCTATTGATAAGATGAGCAACGATTAAAATAACCTCTCTCAACATGTCTTTGAAAAATTCATTGCAAAAATCAAGGCTCTAATGACCTCTAACAAATGTCTATTTTTTTGTTCAACTACCCTATTTTGTTGTGGTGTATCGGTATAGGAAGATTGATGAAAAATTCCTTCCATTATTGGATCTCTCTATTTAGATTTTGGCATCAAATTAGGTTTGTACATTCT
Organism: Vitis riparia; assembly: GCF_004353265.1. Taxonomy (NCBI): domain Eukaryota; kingdom Viridiplantae; phylum Streptophyta; class Magnoliopsida; order Vitales; family Vitaceae; genus Vitis; species Vitis riparia. The sequence continues at coordinate 10,243,974 of NC_048447.1, read as the reverse complement.
ATGAAAAAACAAGAAAAATGATGCTAACATTAGATTTGCGTTTCATAAGAAATACCCATGTAACCCTTGTGCAATCATCAATAAAGGACTCAAACGATTTTGCCTTAGAAATACTTTGAATTTGAGTAGGCCCCTAAACATCAGTGCGGATTAGATTAAATGGAATAGAACATTTTTTTATTCCTTAAAGGGAATGACACACAATGGCGTTTGACGAATTCACACACATCACAATGTAAACTTTGAATTTCTAGTTTTCCAAATATAGTAGGAAACATCTTGTTTAACAATGAGAAAGATGGATGACCAAGACAAAAATAGGATAACCAAACTTGAGTTTTTTTGGTAGTGTGTTCTTCTAATAGGTAGGATAAAGGGATAGAATCATACTTGTTACTTTCAGCTTCAAGAAAGTACGACCCTTCCTTCTCACTAGCATGCCCAATCATCTTCCCCATAAGACAGTCCTGAAAAACACATTTAGAAGATGTAAATATCATCAAGCAATTAAGTTCTTTGATAATACGAGGAATTGATAACAAATTTGCGGATAACTTGGGAACATGTAAGACATTTTTTCAAGGTTGAGGATGATGAAATGGAAATATTTCCTCAGCTAACTATACCGACTAAAGTTCCACCAGCAATCTCTATTTTTTGGTTTCCAGGACAAGGACATTAAGTGGAGAAGGATTTGAACAAACTGGTCATACGGTTTGGAAATACTTACCTATTTGAGAAAAATGACTGAAACCCCCTGGTTTTTCAAGCTGTGAATTAAACTGCTTCAGCTTAGTGATTTCCTCCTGGTTGAAAATTTCTCTTGTAGCAGTATTTTCTAGTTGTTTTGCTTCTATATCAGCAACATAACTTTGGGACTTGTAACCTGAATTCTTCCCTTGCTACCATTATTTTTTCCTAACAAATTTGAAGGCTTGCCATGTAGCTTCCATCGGTTTTCCCTGGTGTGACGATTTTTGCAGCAGTGCACCAAATTTGAGTCCTTTTCACTTGGTTTTCGTCCCTCCATCTTTCCTGAATTTGCAGCATTGGCAGCACCAATAGTGGTGGTCATGACTCCTTCATTAACATTTGGAAGAGATCGACAATACAGAACCATCCACAGAATTAAAACTTTACAGCATTACATTTCTTCGTCCCTCTTCTCCTCTTACAATAGCAAATGCTTCATTCAATGAAGGCAATGGATCTCTCCCAAGAATTTGGACCCTAACTTGATCAAATTCACCATTTAAACCAGCCAAAAAATCAAAGAGTCTCTCTTTCTCAATAAACTCTTGGTATATTGTTGCATCTTTACTGTATTTCATCTTAAAACTTTGATAATGATCCAACTCAAGCAATAATCCCTATATGACACTGTAATACTCAAGTATAGATAGGGTACCCTGTTTGGGATCATGGATTTTTGTTTTGAGTTCATAAATCTGAGCAGCATCCTGCACCTTAGAGTAGTTTGATGAATTGCACCCTAAATTTCCTTTGCCATGGAGAGAAACATGCATGTACAGATTATTTCTGGTTGCATTGAGTTCCATAACCAAGACATGATCTGAGAATTTTCTTCATCCCAAGAGACAAATTTTGGATCATCCTTGTTGATCATAAGACCAAGAAGATGACTTAGTTTCCCCTTTTCTTTAAAATACGTTTTCACTAATTGAGACCACTGCAGATAATTTCCACCATTAAGTTTGAAGAAAGCAGAGACATTTTGATAGTCACCAGGAATTGTGTTCTAGGTTGAGAATTGATTGGTTATATTAGTGCTAATTTCAAACATGTTTGGGGAAGAAAAACAATTGTCTTGAAGCCTATTAGTATGGAAGAAAGTTGAGTTACCAGCAATTATGGCTGGTCTGGAAATACAACAAATAGCAGCAAAAGAAAAACAAAAAGGTGGTCTGGAATTGAAGAAGTTTCTACTCTATAATAAAGGCTGAGCAAGCTTATGGCTAAGCAATGAAGACCTAGCTATGGTGGGAAGATGGATCTTGGCAAAGTTAGTTTTCCCGCTCTAATACCATGTTTGCTTTGGGGTTTTGAGAATTTCTCTCTTGTATTATTTCAATAGAATTACACCAAATATATACATAAGAGGTCAGATATGGAAAAAGGAGCTTATTTCTAGTCTAGGATATCTCTATTTACAAAAAAGAATCAGTCGACTAAATTATTAAGGAAAAAACTTAATTAAAAAGTATTTCCTATCTAGAAATTCTTCATACAAGTTGTGCATATTTTCCAACACTCTGTTTCTGGCAGAAGGCACATAAGGGCCCTCCAAATGTAATTTAAATGTACAAACATGCTGAAAATATTCTTTCCATTGTGTTGCCAATTTTTATAAGGGAATATATTAGAGAAGAGATATCCTTGATGAATTGGAGGGTGAAACTTATCTACCTATTGGAAAAGCGCATTTGAGATGATAAAGCCAATAAAACTAATTGAAGTAATGTTAGTTGCTTAAGTCCTCGAGCACCATACTGATATTGAAGTGAACCATAGTGCTCCTGACCATCCATAAATTAGTGAGTTTGCTTTGTGCAGTAGTGGTGAATTCGATACTGAGGGTTGAATGCTGTGAATACCATGAAAACCTCCTTCGCTCTCCCTCATGTATGGCTTAGGCATCAGAAAAATTTTCATGGGTAATTAATGAACATGGAATCATAGTAACTTCCACTGGGTAAATGTGCACTCTTAGTTCAAAGGTTGAAGAACCTTTGAATAGGATGTTTTCTGATGAAAGTGTTGAAGATTATTACAACTAGCAGAAGATATACAGCTATAAGTGGAGAAAAATTGTATTTCTTTCCATATCTTGGAAGTATACAACCAATGAAATATACAAACAACAGCTAAAAGGAAAGAAAAAGGAAGAACATAAATAATAAGGAAGAATCCCTACAAATTAAGGATTATATACATAAATATACACCTATATATGTATATATAACAGTACACACAGTTGTACAACTTATACAATTGTCTATCTTCTGCCAGCTATAATAATCTTCAACACTCCCCTTCAAGCTGGTAAATAGATATTATCCATTCTCAGCTTGCCAATAATAGATTGAAATGCAATACTATTTAATCCTTTAGTTAGCATATCTACAAGTTGACCCTTGGTTGACACAAATGGAGTACAAATTAGTCTGCTATCCAATTTCTCTTTTATAAAATGTCTGTCTATTTCCACATGATTGGCGCGGTCATGTTGCATAGGGTTATGTGTAATATCAATTGCTGACTTGTTATCACAATATAGCTTCATAAGTCCTTTCCATGCAATCTTTAGATCTTCCAAAATTATTTTCAACCATAGAAGCTCACAAACTCCTAATGCCATAGCTCTAAACATAGCTTTTATACTTGACCTTGCAACTACATTATGCTTCTTGCTTCTCCACGTTATAAGGTTACCTCCAAGGAATGTACAATAGCCTGAAGTTGATCTCTATCATCAATTGATCCGGCATAATTTGCATTCGTGTATGCTTTCAATGTCAATTCATTGCCTCTTTTAAACAACACTCCCATTCCTGGAGTACCTTTTAAGTATTGTAGAATTCGACGTGTTGCTTGAAGATGTACTTCTTTTGGGTTGTGCATAAATTGACTCACCACTCCTACAACATAAGTTATGTCTGGCCTAGTATGAGAAAGATAGATTAGTTTGCCAACTAATCTTTGATAGGATTCTCTATCTACCTTCACATCTTCTTGGACCTCACAAAGCTAGTGATTATGTTCAATGGGTGTCGCCACTAGTTTACACCCTAGTTTCCTTGTTTTAGTTAATAAATCCAGCACATACTTTTGTTGGGATGTAAAGATTTCATGTCAAGAGTGAGCCACTTCAATGCCAAGGAATTATTTTAACTTGCCAAGTTCTTTAATCTTAAATTTTTGTAATAAACACATTTTCAATGTCTGCATTCCTTGCAAGTCATCTCCTGTTACCACTATGTCATCCACATAAACTAATAAAGTTGTAACTCCCCCTGAAACGAAATGTTTAAAAAACAATATGCGATCACCCTAACTTTGTTTGTAACCCAAAACTTTCATTACTCTAGCAAACCTGTCAAACCAAGCCCCAGGGGACTATTTTAAGCCATAAAGTGCCTTTTTCAACCTGCACACCTTATTCTTCTCTAACTCAAACCCTAGAGGAACCTTCATATAGATTTCTTCATCAAGATCATCATGTTAAAAGGCATTCTTTACATCAAACTGCTGCGAGCTCCATCCACAATTAGCTGGTAAAGATACTAGGATTATTACAGTATTCATTTTTGCAACAGGAGCAAATGTTTCAAGATAATCTATCCCATAAGTTTGAGTGCATCCTTAGCCACTAATCTTGCCTTATACTGTTTGAGTGATCCATCTGCTTTATGTTTCACAATTAAGACCCATTTACATCCCACTAACTTCTTTTCCATAGGTAATTCCAGTAAGTCTCATATTTTTTTTTTCTCAAGTGTTGAGATAACTTCTTTCCACTTTTTAATTCTCAATGCTTCAGAGACAGTTTTTGGGATAGTAATAGTGTTGAGGTGGATAAGAAAACTTTTATAACCACTAGACAGCTTCTCATAGGACAAACTAAGACAATGGATATGCAAGTTGTTGACTTCATCTTAATAACTGATAATGATCTAACTCTTACCATAATCTTTGTAAAATCTAATCATATTCAGTGACCAAGCGATTATCTTGTTTGGTAGATGAGATCTTTGTCTTAATCTCATAGATTTGTGCAGCATCTCGGACTTTGGAATAGGTCTGCCTACAGGAATAGGTCTGTCAAAAACATGCAAGTATCGTTGACTTTTGGCATCATCGAATTCCATATCTAGGACATTACCATGGAGTCTTCTTCATCCCATGCAACAAACTTTGAATCATTTGGTTTCAGTCTCATCCTAAGAAAATGACTCAATTTGCCCTTCCCTTTCAAGAAGGTTCGAACAAACTGAGAACACTTCAAATAATTTTTGTCGTTGAAACGTAAACCTGGTTAAATATTCTGTAGCTCTCCTAACTAGGGTGTTGATGACATCATTTGTTGATGTTGGATTAGGGATTTATTGATTGGTAGATTCTGAAACCTCAAACATGTTTTTGGGCAGAAGTGGAAGAAATCAAATAAAAATTAAGGATTGCAGCTTAGGCCACAACAAGAAAATAGAGCAAAAGTTTTTCCAAAAAACCAAACTTCTCTAAGTTTTTTGAAAAAAAAACAGCAATGAAGGCTGGAATATCAGCCCTAGAGGCAATCAAAAACTAGAAGCCATGAGTCCTTACTAAACTAACAGAACATTAAGGAAAGGAATTCAAACCTAAAAGAGAGACTTTATATCAACTCACAGAACCGATCGCAAGTCACTCACTCAGTGCATTATTGATCGCCAAGAAGATTCTATATATATACACACACACAGAGCTGTACAACTTATACAGCTGTATATTACAATTGTATATCTCCTGCCGGCTATAATAATCTTCAACAGAAAGGATAGTAACTCTCATGTGTGATCTTAGTTCCCCACAATGAGGATGTTTTCTGAGGCTTTGGACTGGAATTATTCACAATATGGGAATAGGTTGTGCAAGAACTCTTAAAATTTATACTTTCCAATCTATTTTCTTATAATTGTAGTGTAAGGATGATAAAGTGTTCTACACACCTGGTTGAAAAAGTAGGTTCCTCTGTGCACAGGCAAGAAGCCACAAAAGGGAACTCAAGAAAAGGCTGCAGTCAGAGAATTATGTATTGAGGTTGTTTATATTGTCAATATTCCTATGGACATGGATGTAGAAAAATAAAAAGTTCAAGCATCATGTAGATATCTCCAGCAATAATCAATTATTTTCATGGTGTAACAAATATCTGTCTTGCTTTCTGATACACAGCTTTCCAATTTGTATGTCAACATATTGCTTGATATTTCTTCCATGGTGATTATTATCTTGATGAAATGAGAGGATGTAAGTCTTGTTCTAAACTGGGAATAAGTCTGTGTCACAACTTTTTAGCTGTTCTCAAGAGCAAGTTCCCTGCAGTAATTGAAGGTTGCCTCATTCAGAAGCCTAGACATCAATCTAGACCTTCTAACCCTAACTTTCTGTATGGATGTCATTGTGGTCTGGTTCCATAGCATTCCACTTACAAAACCAAATATCCTTCTACACATGACAGTTAGCTTAGCAGGCAGGAATTGATAAACAAAAGTCCAAGTTTTGCATGATGATGTATGATGTAAAACTATGGAATGGAACTGTTTACAACAATCACTATTTAATATCTGGAAATTTGATAATTTTTATGCTATAATTTTTATTTTGTTTGTTTGGCAAAATATAAATATTCTGACAGTTGCTGTTTGGTTTTTTTATTACATGTAAAAAGTTAACCTCGCAAATTATTACCTTTGAGCATGAGGGAAATTGGAGCAAGGCTCTGGAGTATTATGACTTACAAGTAAGGTCAGAACCAGTAGCAGGAATGGATGGCTCTTCCAGAAATTTGTCACCTGAACATTCTCAACTAACAGTTCATCCATCGTTTACCAAATCAGAAGATGTGATCAGGCAGAGGGAACCTTACAAAGGGCTGATTAGATCATTGCAGAAAATTGGTTGTACTCATGTGCTTGATCTGTACTGCCAAGGATTGACTTCTCGGAATGGCCAGTTTCAGCATGATTTAGAATTCACTGAACTGCAGGTTTGCCTCATAAATTACATTTGTCTTCCCAATGTAGGAAGATTGATAGAAAAGTCTTTCTTTTCCACTCTCTGGCTTTTCAAAGATAGCATTTCTACTATATGGTTCCTTTTGGTTGCACTAATTAAATAGGATTTGTTTCTTTTTCTTCTTTTTTTTTTTCCCTTCTTTTTTGTGCTTTTTCTGATCAACAATTTGCAGTATGAGGCTGCTTGGCGTGCTGGAAACTGGGATTTCTCGTTACTTTACATGGGAGCTAATTCTCCTTCTTCTAGTCAACACATTAGATGTGATCATTTCAATGAAAACTTGCACAGGTAATTTTATTTGGACTTATAACCATTAGGCTTTAGCCTGAGTTGGCTTGATATACACAATTGGCTCATTACCTAAAAGCTTAAACATTTTGGTCAAATTGATAGTTGATATGGTATTAGAGCCAGGATTAAGTTTGAGATCCATTGCTGTTATCTAGCTTACATGCAAGCCAAAATATGGCTGCCAATGAGACAGGGTGTTGGGATTTTGGCCCCAGTTGGCTTGATATAAATAGTGTTTGCCCATCATCCAACAGCCTAAGCCTTTGGATCAAACTGCTGCAACTATAACTCCATCCTTTCACCCAATTTCTAATATGATATATACAGCAGCTATTAATTCATTTCTACTATTTGGGTCAAATGGGTAGCTTAACACTATCTTATCCCTCCTTTATTTGAAGCTTGGTTTCCAGTGGATTCTATCTTGCTATATGATAACATTGCTTCAAGTTACTTCATAATATTGCAAAGGAACTCAAAGACAATCATGTTTTAAGTTTACTGCATGGTACCCATAGAGAAAAGCTCCTTTAACTTTTCAGTGGGAAACAAACATTGCATTTATAAAGAGGGAAAATACGGGGAAGGATGAACTTTCCTTTTGGTTCCTGTTGAGAGAGAGAGAAAGAAGAAAGACCTTAATTCTCATTAATGTAATAATCTACTTACAATTGAGAAATATATATATATACAAGGCTAGGAGTCCTAACTACCATACATGTATCCTATATTAACAAGGAAAGGTTATATACTATAAATACATTATATTCAACACTCCCCCTCAAGCTGGAGCATATACGTCATATGCACCAAGCTTGTTACAAATATATTTAATCCTAGGACCTCTGAGAGATTTAGTGAAGATGTCAGCTAGTTGATCATTTGAATTAACAAAACTTGTAGCAACACATCCTGATGCGATCTTCTCTCTAATGAAATGACAGTCAACTTCAATATGTTTGGTCCTTTCATGAAAGACTGGATTGGATGCAATATGTAATGCGGCCTGGTTATCACATATGAGTTTCATCTGTTCATCCTTTCCAAATCTCAACTCTAGAAGAAGATGTCTCAACCATATGAGTTCACATGTTGCCAAAGCCATAGCTCGATACTCGGCTTCAGCGCTAGATCTGACCACTACATCTTGTTTCTTACTCTTCCAAGATATTAGATTACCTCCAATAAAAACACAGTACCCTGAAGTGGAACGTCTATCTGTGGGTGAGCCAGCCCAATCTGCATCTGTGTAACCAACAACCTGAGTATGACCTCTGTTCTCGTACAACACACCTTGGCCTGGTGTACTTTTGATATATCGAAGAATGCGGATTACAGCATCCCAATGGCTATCACATGGTGACTGTAGGAATTGACTAACAACACTCACAGGAAAAGAAATGTCTGGACGAGTAAATGTGAGATAGTTCAATTTACCTACGAGCCGTCGATATCTCCCGGGGTCTCCTAAAGGCTCCCCCTGTCCTGGTACAAGTTTGACATTCGGATCCATAGGTGTGTCTACCGGTTTACAGTCTAACATACCAGTTTCTTCCAGGATGTCTAAAGCATACTTCCTTTGGGAAAGGACCACAGCAGAACTGGATTGAGCTATCTCAATTCCCAAGAAATGCTTGAGTTTCCCCAAGTCTTTGGTCTGAAAGTGGGTAAAAAGGTGTTGCTTTAGTTTCTGAATACCATCCTGATCACTGCCTGTAATGACGATGTCGTCCACATAAACAACCAGATAAATACACTGCCCCAAAGAGTTATGATGATAGAAAACTGAATGGTCTGCTGTACTGCGAAGCATGCCAAACTCTTGAACAACAGAACTAAAACGGCTAAACCATGCTCGAGGAGATTGTTTCAAGCCATATAGAGAACGGCGTAACCTGCATACTAAACCAGACTCCCCCTGAGCAACAAAACCAGGAGGTTGCTCCATATAAACTTCCTCGGCAAGATCACCATGAAGGAAGGCATTTTTAATATCCAATTGATAAAGAGGCCAAGAACACATGGCAGCCATGGAGAGAAGCAGACGAACAGAAGCAATCTTGGCAACCGGAGAGAATGTGTCACCATAATCAGAACCATAAACCTGAGTATAGCCTTTAGCAACTAAGCGGGCCTTAAGGCGATCAACCTGACCATCAGGACCAACCTTAACTGCGTAAACCCAACGACAACCAACGGTAGATTTACCCGAGGGTAAAACAACAAGATCCCAAGTGCCATTAGAGTGCAGAGCAGCCATTTCATCCACCATTGCCTGTCGCCAGCCTGGATGGGAAAGAGCTTCATGGGTGCTCTTTGGAAGAGAAACAGAGGATATAGCAGAAACAAAAGCAGAATAGGGTGAAGATAATCGATGATAACTCAAAAAATTGTAAATAGGATGAGGATTACGAGTAGAGCGAGTACCTTTCCGAACAGCAATGGGTAAGTCATTAGGAGAAGGCAGAGCCGGGGTAGGTGAAGCCGAAGGGATAGGAAGTGAGTCAGCAGGTGCCTCAGCAAAAGGGAGAGGAGCAACGACACGAGGGCGACGATGATAAACCTGAAGTGGCCGAGGAGGCATAGCATCAGGTGGGGAGACAATGGGAATAGGCAAGACTTCAGAAACAGGAAGAGACTCAGAAGTGGTGGAAAAGAATGGTGAGTCCTCAAAGAAGGTGACATCAGCGGAGATAAAGTATCGATGAGTCTCAAGGGAATAACAACGATAACCCTTCTGAAGTCTAGAGTATCCCAAGAAGAGACACTTCATGGCTTTGGCGGAAAGCTTGTCCTGTCCAGGAGTGAGAATATGAACAAAGCAAGTACAACCAAAGACACGAGGAGGAAGGAAATAAAGTGGTTGGTCAGGGAAGAGAAGGGAGTGAGGAATCTGATCATGTAAGACAGAGGAGGGCATACGATTAATCAAATAACAAGCGATAAGAACAGCGTCCCCCCAAAAACGAAAAGGAACATTGCTATGGAGGAGGAGAGTACGAGCTGTCTCAACAAGATGTCGATTCTTGCGTTCAGCTACCCCATTTTGTTGAGGAGTATGAGCACAAGAAGACTGATGAAGAATCCCATGATGAGACATAAACGAAGTAAATGGGGCTGAAAAATATTCCCTGGCATTGTCACTGCGTAACACACGAATAGAAACATTGAACTGGGTTTGGATTTCAGCATAAAATTTCTGGAAAATAGAGAATAACTCAGCTCGATTTTTCATTAAAAATAACCAAGTACATCGAGAATAATCATCAATGAAAGTGACAAAATACTGAAATCCTAAAGTAGACGCAGTCCGATAAGGACCCCAAACATCAGTGTGGACAAGCTCAAAAGGAGACTTTGCCCGATTATTCAAACGCTTTGGGAACGAGACACGAGTATGTTTCCCAAGCTGACATGACTCACACGGAAGCGACGATAAAGTGGAAAAACGAGGGACCATCTTCTGGAACTTGGAGAGACTAGGGTGGCCCAGACGATTGTGAATGAGGAGAGGAGCATCAGTGGAAATGCAAACTGCAGGAGATGAATCCGAGGTGAGGTGATAGAGGCCTTGAGACTCACGTCCTATGCCAATCGTCTTCCCCGTACTCCGGTCCTGCAAGGTCACAAATTTATCAGAAAAGGTAATAGAGCAATTAAGAGTACGAGTGATTTTGCTGATGGAAATAAGATTAAAAGGACATTCAGGAGTATAAAGGACAGAAGTGAGAGGTAGAGAAGGCAGAGGAAGGGCCAAACCAATACCTTTAGCCACAGTTTGAGAACCATTAGCTAAGGTAACATTAGGTAAAGCAGAGGTAGTAGTAATAGAGGAGAAAAGATCTTTATTACCAGATAAGTGATCAGAAGCTCCAGAATCTAGAATCCAGGGTCCAAGAGAAAATGTGTGGGTAAGGCAGGCAGAGGCATTACCAGGCTGGGCAACAGAGGCAACAGAAGCCTGAGATGCGGAAGAGCTCGGAGCTTGAGGCAGCGGAGAATCAGAGGACTGGGCCACATGGGCAGTGCGAGGAGGTCGTCCATGTAACTGATAGCAACGATCGCGAGTGTGGCCAAGTTTATTGCAATAGGTGCAATGAGGACGTTGACCTCTACCTCGGGTACCACTACGGCCTCCTCGAGAGTTAGTTTGAGAAACTAACACAGAAGAATCTGAAGTGCTATCAGATGGCAAAGTCTGAGTGGAGGAGATACGGAGGAGGCGAGCAAACACATCATCCAAGGACGGAACTGATGAACTACCAAGAATCTGATCGCGGACAGGCTCAAGATCCGGACGGAGGCCAATAAGAGTAAGAACCATGAAGAACTTGTCAAGCTGTGTTTGTTGAGCCCCAACATCAGGAGTAAGAGGCATCACAGTCAAGAACTCCTCCTTAAGAGAGGCAATCTGGCCAATATAAGTAGATAGATCCAAGTCCTGTTGGCTGAGATGGACAATTGCAGAAGCCACCTTATAAAGACGTTGGATATCATTCGTATATAATCCTTTGGCCTGAGTCCAAAATTTAAAACAAGTTTTGTAGGCCCGAAGATGAAGAAGAATCTTGGGATCAACCGATTGCCATAATACACTACATAACTGTGCATCTATCTTCCTCCACTGTACGCGGTCAACCTCAGGGATATCTGCCTCCTGTGTAATCAAGTGATCCTCATATCCTTGACCCATAAACCAAAGTTCAACAGACGCAGACCAGGAAAGATAATTGTCACTGCCAACCAATTTCTCCGAAGTAATCATAGGAGATCCAGATATAACAGCGGAAAAAATGGAATTTTTAGTGGTCATATCTACTTATCTGAAGAATGAAGTATGTTTGGATCGAAGAGAGCCCTAATACGGCTTCAGATTGCGGCGTGGCACCACCGAAAAAGGGAGACGGCCTCAGATCGCGGCGTGGTACCACCAGAAAGGTAGAAGAACACTTCCCAAGGCACGTGCAGGGATTGGAGTGGAGAAAAAGTAGTCGGAGCTTCGCCGGAAAGGCTGTTTGGAGGGCCGACGGAGACAAAAATCCCCAAAAGAGGTATGTGCAGGGCTCGGATGGGAGAACCAGGGAGGTAGGGAGGCTGGTCGGCGTCAGGCGAAGCTGGAGGAGGAGGCGCGTCGCCGGAAAAGGCCTCACGCGCCCTCACGCGCCGGCGGGTGAGATTCAGTCGCCGGCCGGAAATTTGCGCGTGGACGGCGCGTGGATGGGATTTTGGTGCCGGTGCCTTCACAAAAGTTGTAGATCTCCTCCAGGCGCTCCTTCTGGTATAGTCGGTGTCGGAAAAATACGTCGCCGGAAAAGCTCGCCGGAAAATTCGCCGGAAAAGTTCGCCGGCGGTGAGTAGTTTCTGTCGACGATCCGAATGACCGGAAAGTATTGGAAGATGGGGAAGGTGACCGGAATGAAACACGGTCACCGGAAGGTTTCCCGGAGTTGATGACACGGGAAACAAGAAAGAATTAGGTTTTCTTCCTTGGCTCTGATACCATGTTGAGAGAGAGAGAAAGAAGAAAGACCTTAATTCTCATTAATGTAATAATCTACTTACAATTGAGAAATATATATATATACAAGGCTAGGAGTCCTAACTACCATACATGTATCCTATATTAACAAGGAAAGGTTATATACTATAAATACATTATATTCAACAGTTCCATATGATATAACAAGACTACAAAATCGATAAGGGAGAACAAAAATAATTAAACCTGCTTAGAAGCCAATAAAGGACTCTAAAACAGTGCAGGATGATACATAACTCAGGGAAGTATAAACTTCGCAACAAAGATCTCTAATGAAGGAGCTGTGCCATTAACTAATTGGTCCGCCACTTAGGTGACCAATCCAGAAATCCAGGCAAAACCATAAAAATTTATAATTAGAATTTATGCTTGCTTGCTACACATGTTCAAATTTTAATTAGCATTTATCTCCATATCATATCTTGACCAAATAAAGAAACACAATTCATAAAAAGAAAGGGACAGAAGCAAAATGTAGGTAATATGTTACACCTGATTATAAATTAACTTTTGGTATTGAGATTGAATTATCCAAATTACTTTCATGTACACTGTTTAATATTGATTTGGAAGGAATTAAACTTTGAAAGAATAAGACATTGATACTGTTTAGGATGTTATTATATTGGTAAATATCTAAATATGTGGATTAAAATTTGAGTATTTTACAATATCAGTTGCAGTATCTATTGGTATGCCTATGTATTTGATATCTCAATAAATATATTGATGTCTTGATACACTGATTATGTTTTGGTAAGTTGATCTAGTGGTTGTGTTTAAGCATCCAATTTTTGTTGGAATATTAGTTGTTTGAGGGCATTCCAAGAGGGGGATTTCAATGAATTTCATTCAAAACTGAAAGATTCAAAGCAGGTAATGGAATATGTAGCAGAAATGTTTTAATTGACTGAAAGCAGCACTTCTTGTATTTACTTGAGTTTTTATTTCTTCTAGGAGCTTGTATTGTCTGTGTGTCATGCAAGCGGCCAGAGTACTGAATACATTTACTCAACCATAATCAAACTTCAGGTATTGAGTTTTTTTAAACTACATATTAGTTTTTACTGACTAGGCAAAGGACCATTACACATACATAATTCTATCTAAAATGCATTGATTCTTACTGATGAGGCAACTAGCTTCCCAGACCAACAGTTCAATAACTGCTTTTTCTACCCTATTATTTGAAACTTGGATTTTTATTTTTTTTTCAAACAAATTCCCTTATAATATGATTAGTATTGATTTAGCCTGTTCCAGGAGAATTAGACCATAATGGAATTTCAGTCTATACTGGTTAGAATTCCAACTCAGCACCCTTTGAGATTTTAAGAATGGTTTCTTTTTGGAGAGCACAATACAACAATAGTTGACTTTAATGTGACATGGGCATGAAAGAAGTTCAAGAATCAGTTTTCTTTTTGAAAGAGCTAAAATCTCTCGTACAGCTCACGCAGAAACACCTAAATAGCAGTTGCAAAACATCTGGAAAGTCTAGGCACTTAAATTGATATACTTTTTGGTAGTCACTAATTTTGGTGGTTAACAAAATATTGTTATTATGAGCTTTCAGTAGATTTTGGGGAGTAATTAGAACTTAGTGTTTGGCATTGTTGCCAATTTATTGACAAGTTGTTCTTAAAGGTTCAAATTGATAATCATATGTAGAAACTTTTGAAAAATCTTGAACAGCCATTAAACATGAAAAACTACGTTCCAAATGCAGGAACCTGCTTCTCTCCTTTTTTTTTCTTTTTTTTCTTTTTTTTGTGTGTGTGTTTGTATCTCCTGTTGCAATTTTCTGTCATATCATTAGTCCTTGTGCAGATCTTTTATCACCTTGGCATGGCATGGGGTTTACGTTGGGCATCTCCATCTGAAAAGATAGAAACTTCTCCAGGGATGCAAAAAGTATTTTCTGAACCCATCATTCCTACAATGGACCAGGTATTAAATTTTACTAACTTTTCTCCCAAGATTTAAGTATTTGTTGGCTAAGAAAAATCTCTTTTTCTTGCAATCACATTCTTGTGTTTGATCCATTTGTTAGATAATGCCTACTTTTATCAATTTGTTGTGCATATTGATAATTTTCAGTGATTATAAACGTTTCTTTATCCATAAAATGCATTATGATTAGTATGTCAAAGTTTTATCTTTGTGAATGAACTCAGTTTGGAATTGATGTTATGGGATGTATTCAAGTCAACTCTTCAAAAAGCTTGTTGCAGAAAATACTTGCATAGAACAAATTGCTAATGCAAGCATGAAACTTAAGTTGTTGGCAAATGATATTTTTGAAAAACATAGATAAAAATGTGCTAGTTTGTGTCTGAAATTTCAGTAATGATAGAAGAAAATGTTTGATAGTGGATTTTAAAATCTCAAACAACGTGCAATGTCGATCAACACACTTGTCCTAAACCCAGTTTTGCACCTCAGGATGAATGTTTTGCTTTAACAGTCAAAAGAGTTCTAAAGCATCATTTTTGATATTCTAGATAATCTAATACAGGATAAAAGATGACTAAAAGTACATCACTACCAAATTAATGCTCTGGACGACATACTTTTGCAAACTGAGATGCTTATCTTAACTATTCTTGTGTGAAAAGTATAAAATGGTATGTCATTGCTATGAGCCTTTTTTCTCAATTACTGTAACCTTGTAGCATATAAAAGCCTCTTTTTGAAATATTTTGTGGACCAAAACTTTATGACGCTATTTATGTACTTGTTCAGAGTAATTGTTCTATTTATTTATCCATTATAATAATAATTTTTTAGATCACCCTGATAAGTTCTCACTGAAAAATAGTTTTAGCTTCTTCCTTGTTTCATGGTATTGCTATGCCCATATATTTCTTGTTGAAAGCAAAATGGCTGTAGAAATCATTCCTGGCACAGCTGTTTCTCTATTGGTTATCATATTCTATAAGCATATTAGGATCTTCTCAGAAGGGGAGGTTGCCACATACCAGTCAGATGTGCTATGTTTCTGCTTTACTTATTCATAAAAAGAAGACAGGCAATCAAGGAATCGAAAAAGATAATTGCTCAGGTTGCCTAACTAATGCTTTTCTGTCAATCTAGTTGTCATGGCTGAATACAGATTGGAGCTCCATTTTGAAGCAAACACAGTTGCATATGAATTTGTTAGAACCATTCATAGCATTCAGGAGAGTTCTGCTCCAAATTTTGAGTAGTAAAGACTGTATGGTTCAACATCTTCTGCAGTCCTCTTCCAC
This sequence comes from Vitis riparia, assembly GCF_004353265.1. Lineage (NCBI taxonomy): Eukaryota > Viridiplantae > Streptophyta > Magnoliopsida > Vitales > Vitaceae > Vitis > Vitis riparia. Next base: position 10,228,098 of record NC_048447.1, on the reverse strand, counting down.
ACTTCGTAAGGTATCATCTTAAAGATTATCATATTCAGTATCTAGAAATCAGGATTCATTTTGATTGTCTGGCATGTTGTTTTACGTTTACACAGGGTTCCAGGTTTTCTCAAGCTGCTGCAGCTCTGCATGAGTTTAAGTTCCTTTGTAACAGAATGGGAGAACAACATTCTGCCTCTTATTGGCTTGGAAGGGTATAAAATCTTCGTAATGTTCCTGTACTAATAGAAGAATAATTCCTTTGTCATGTACAGTTAATTTTGTATATTAAGATGCTGTAAGGTTGAAATGGATGTTCTTTTCAAATATAACGACCAGAGATTTTTGGCTAAACTCCTATGCAGGTGAACCTTAGTATGGATTATCCTTTCATTTTTTGACAAATTCTTGTGGGTTCAGTTCACATTAATCAGTTCTCATTTTGTGATGTGTTTGCTTGTATTCATTTGAGTACAACATTACTCTCAATTCTATGATGTTCCTTCAACAAAATTGATGATAGCATTAATGCAGTTATTTTTCTGATCGCAGCTTGAAGAAGCTAAGCTTTTGCGTGCCCAAGGTCAGCATGAGATGGCCATCAACCTTGCAAAATATATATCACAAAATTCACAGTTGAATGAAGAGGCTTCAAATGTGTATCGCTTGGTTGGGAAGTGGCTTGCAGAAACTCGATCTAGCAAGTGAGTCGCACACCCAATTGATGACCCATGGATAGCCAATTCTTGTTTCCCTCTTGATCCTTTTAAAAATTAATATTTTTTTCATGTTATGACCATGCAGCTCAAGAACTATTTTAGAAAAGTACTTGAAACGTGCGGTTTTACTTGCTAAGGATAACAAGAACACAGACAAGAAGACCATAGAAAGACAAAGCCAAACACACTTTCATCTTGCACATTATGCAGATGCTTTATTTAGGAGTCATGAGGAAAGACTTGCCTCTAATGAATGGCAAGCAGCAACAAGACTAAGGAAACACAAGGTACTCTTTGTGTGTGTGTGTGTGTGTGTGTGTGTGTGTGTGTGTGTGTGTGTTTGTGAAAAACAAAATGTGTTTCATGCATTCGTGGATTTTACAGACAATAGAATTGGAAGCACTAATCAGACGACTGAAAAGTTCATCAAAGGCAAGTTGTAACCACTTGTTTATTTCCTTTTGGTTTTCCTTGCATTAGACACCATTTCAGGAATGGCATGCCTCCTAAGTTGATTTGTGTTTGAAATATAATTTTCTCCCTTGCTACACTTAGGGGGAGAAGACTGACTATTCGGTAAAAATTCAAGAGTTGCAGAAGCAACTTGCAATGGATGCAGAGGAGGCTGAAAAATTGCAGGTACTGAGATTTAATTTTGAGAATCTGTTATATTGTCTTCATAATTTGGAAGTAAGGGCTGTATTGGATTGCTCATTCACACACTTACTGCTGAGTAGGTCTCATTTTGAATTAAAAAAGAAAATAAAGGAAGCTTGTCAACATGTTAGGAAAAGTGTACCCCTCTGGGCTTTTAGTCCTTTTTTCTGCTCGCTAGATTTGGTGAGTGTGCTTCTGTGCTTGCATATGCATGCCTGTGCGTACATTTGTGTAACTAGAGGACTCTTGCATGGCTCTTAGTTTTGTTGGTTGAGAGTTAACTATGATATATTCATCTAGTGACATCATACTAGTGTATTGACATGTTTATGGATTTGGGAATATTAGTTTCATTATTTGCAACAGTGCATGCATGGACTGACATGGATCAAATATTGCTTTTGACAATTAATATTTATTTTCTTTGCATGTTACTTTACCATCATTTTCTTCTCTCTATTTTTTCCTGATATTAAGGTTTAAGCCTATTGATGTTGTTGAGAATACATCTAATTTGATTATTTTATTGCCTTGCCTCAACTTCCAAGGATGACAGAGACAACTTCCTCAGCCTAACATTGGAGGGATATAAACGCTGTTTGGTCTTAGGTGACAAATATGATGTAAGAGTGGTGCGTATTTCTTACTCTAGTCCTCCTTCCAACAAAAATGAATATATGTTGCTCACTAACTGTGATGACCAGTGCTTGTGGAAAGCCATGAAAGTACATGAGAAATATTGATATTGAATTGTGATGTTAAAACAATTTGCACTATTTACTGTCTGTCCAATATTTTCCTGTGTGATTTAACTATATTTATCAATGAAGACAATGTCCTTGAGAAAGTGACCTATGTTATTTCAGGTATTTCGACTAGTTTCTCTGTGGTTCAGTCTCTCTTCTAGACAAAATGTCGTAAATATGATGCTTAGTACAATTCAAGAGGTACAAATTGAATGTTACTATTAGTTATTTACTAATGTCTGAAACCCAAAACCCATTTTCAAATATAGGTTATAGCCTCTAAGATGTGTGATATGTTTGAAATAATATATATTTATATATATTGTAAATTTCTGCAGGTTCAGTCTTACAAGTTTATCCCACTAGTTTACCAAATTGCTTCGAGAATGGGGAGCTCAAAAGATGGTCTGGGTCCTCATAGCTTTCAGGTAGAAACCTCTAGATGTTTTTTTTTTGTTTCTTGTTAGGATGTTGGAGTTCATTTTTAATACAAAATTGTTGGATTTTGCAGTTTGCTTTGGTTTCTCTTGTGAAAAAGATGTCCATCGATCATCCATACCATACAATCTTCCAGGTAAAATGCCATTTTACCGTATTAAGTGTGTTTGTGCTAACACTGCATAGACTTTTCAGAATTACTTAATGTATAAGTGATTTCAAAGAATTAAAATCTTATGCCTTGTTAGTGATAACAGAAAGTGCAAGTTAATGTACTATCAATATGGTTACCTGTTTTTTGCAGTTCCACAGGTTTCACATGGGAAAGGATATACTTACTGCTAATATTTATATAGTCTTGAAAGTATTCATCATACATGACATGTGATATGATTCACAATGTTCATCTAACACTTGTATCTACAATGCATGCACAATTTTACTGCTTTTGGAACTTTTAAGAGACTTGATTTTAACTTTTGTATCAGTGCTTCTATTCTAAAGGTATTTTCTTGCCCCTCTAGAAAACCTCCTCTAGGGTCCTCTGAATCTAATGACATTATAGTTTGTTATTATTTTGTTTTCAATATAGAAGGCATTAGAAGAATATGTGATAGGCAAATTTTAGTGACTTGGAATTTGGAGTCTGAAAAATGTAGTGGGAGATTGCACATGTAATCAACAATTGTAAAGTAAATTCATATAATTTAGCTGATGAATATCTATATTTATTTTAAGTTAATCTTAAAGAAGTTCATGACTTCATGTGGATTGAGCTTTACACACAACTAATTATTTAATGTAATGAAATTTTGTAGTTTGAAAATATATCTAAATAAAACCATTTTAGTAACAATATGGATAAATCAATTTTTGAACTTGTCAAGAAATGAGCAATGATTGTTATTTACCTTCTATTGCAATTATTAGGTATTTTTGCTCATATTTTTTCTATTGGCTTGATTGAACCAAGCTTCCACAATTTCATAAACTTTTGGTAATTATATTGAAGCACATAACTGGTTGAAGATCACAAGGTGTTTCGAATAAGAATACTCCATTTATTATTGAAATATTTCTTGTTGGCACTATCAGTCAAAAAAAAGGGATAACACCAATGAGAAAAAACCTATGAAAGACTTTCAGTATATCAGTTGTAAGATCATTCTGTCTCCTCTTGTATTTCATATGGCTAAACAATAAACAGGTATGTCAAAGAATTTACTTCTTTATTTTCTTCTATTAAAACTAATTGCCATTAATAAAACAAATTAAAACTAATACTAGTAAAAAAGTTCCCTGTGTGACTAAATATAGATACCTAGATGCTCTTGTTTACTAGATATACATTGTGGGTTCATATCTTAATAGTTTAAGACTTGAGAAAAGTTAGTAGCTTAACATGGTATCAAAGCTATATGATTAATTAGAGGTCTCTGATTCTAATACTATTTCTCCCCATCATTTATCTATAATCCATAATTGCTGCTAATTTGGCTCTCCACTTATGGGTATGGAGCTGCACATGAGGAAATTCATCTGATATATATTGTGGGATGTGGGTTTATATCCTAACAGTTTAAGCTTTTTGGTTAATAGATAACTTAACATCTGTTGTTAATGAGTAGTGATTGCTCATGTGATTTAGAAAATAGAAGTAACACTTCTGTGTAAGATATGAAGTTGCTCTATCTACAAACATTTAACTTAACACTGTCCTTTCCTTTTTTTCACTTTTTTTTTTTCAACTTTTATTGTTTATTCCACTAGCTTTTAGCTCTGGCAAATGGTGACCGTATCAAGGACAAACAGCGTAGTAGAAACTCTTTCGTGGTCGATATGGATAAAAAGCTTGCAGCAGAAAACCTCTTAAAAGAGTTATCTTCATGTCATGGATCTATTATCCAACAAGTAATTCTGATCACTTTCCTGATATACATTTCTAATTTTCAAAAGCTTTTGTCTCCTCAAATCTTCTATATCCTCTTTAAACTAACATGTTTTTCAAGAGACAAATAATCTTGATTTTTTATTTCATAGATGAAACAAATGGTGGAGATCTACATCAAACTTGCTGAACTAGAGACAAAAAGAGAGGTTAGTGAAATGATTGTTAAAGGTTCTGCATTCCTCCCACCCACCATCTTGTTAAAGTTTAGTTCCAGTCATTAGTATCCTAATTAATTGGCAAGTATCAGCTTCCTTCACAAGACCAAGCTGAAGTGTAGTTTTTTTGGGATCACCTAACTAGATTATGTGAACAGGACACCAATAAAAGGGTAATGCTACCAAGAGAAATTCGTAGTCTTCGACAACTTGAACTTGTAAGTGCCATACTATAATTGATAACTTGAGATATTACTTTCTTCTGCAATTAGACTAGACCATTACTCTTGGATTGTTATTGTATTCTAGTAAAGATGGTGTGCAGGAGAGAATTATCTGGATATTCCTTACAATTAACTGAATTTATCATTTCTAGACTTCAAGCTTAAGTTGACAGTAAATCTGAATCTCCAATTGATATCTTGAAAAGTAGGATAAAAGCAAGGATAAGGCTGTGGAAGAGATTTTTGTCTTTGCTTTTCTTTATTTGTTTATTCTAGAAATTTTGCTAACCTCTTGGCTCTTTGTTTAGTTCACATTCTAGTTGATTCCTAATCCTGATCAAGTACAAGATCTCAAGAGAGAGAAAAAGAAAGGTCATTGAGAGATGCATGTGCACACACATATGCATCCACATCTACATGTCCACCAACCAACCACTCACCCACCCACCTATCCACATACACATACACAGAAATATATAATTGCTACAGGCATGAATAGATTGTAGCAGCCGCCTTGAAGTTTATCCATCACACCTGGAGAAACTTAAGTTGCCTGGTTGTGAGCTTTCTAAATTGGTTATTTGTCTATGCATTGCAAAAATTCAAGTTGAAAGATTACTATAACGCACAGTTGTTGACTCGTAAAACATATTTTGTTATATAATTGTGTTGTGTGTCATAAGTTTTTTATATTGTGAAAAATTAAATTAAAAAAAAAATGCATACATATACATATATGTTGAAAGCATAAAATATAAAATAATATATAACCAATTTAATAAAATATCATAGGATTTAATAATTTTAAAATATATCATACTATTTGAAAACATTGAAAGCTAGAGTTTTGAAAAGTTCTATTGAGAAAGAAGAATGAGAAAATATTATTATTCATCATCATTGATGATGATGAATATTATATACAAATACATTTGAGTTCTGCTATAATCCAAACTTCATCTCCTACTCTAATTCAAACTAATAGTAGACTTCTACTCTAATTCAAACTCTATTTTTAAACTTCTACTCCAATTCAAACTCTATATTCTACTCTAATTCAAGTTAATAATAAATAGATAAATACTAATATTTAAATTAAGGATAAACAATATTTCTTGATTCTCGACACTCCCCCTCAAGTTGGTACATAGACATCTATCATGTTCAACTTGTTTGTTAAATATTCAAAAACTGGTCTATGAAGTCCCTTGGTTAGGATGCCAACCAGTTGCTTGGTAGTTGGAACAAATGGCATGCATATAATATTAGCTTCAAATTTTTCCTTTATGAAATGTCTATCAATCTCCACATCTTTAGTCCTATCATGTTGAACTAGATTATGTGCAATACTAATTGTAGTTTTATTATTGCAATAGAGCTTTAAAGGGTAGATTATTGGTTGTCTCGGCTCTTGTGGGGCATGCTTAAGCCACAACACTTCACAAACCCTATGTGTCATCACTCTAAATTCTACCTCCACACTACTCTTTGCTACCACTCTTTGTTTTTAACTCCTCCAAGTAACCAAATTTCCTTAGATAAACGTGCAATACCCTAAGGTTGATCTCCTATCAGTTATTGAGCCAACCTAGTCTGCATTTGTGGATACTTTAACTCCTATTGCTCGTTCTTCTTAAAATATAGTCCTTTTCCTGATGTATTCTTCAAGTGTCTTAAAATTTTATAAATTGCTTCAAGATGCACTTCAAAAGATGAATGCATATGTTTTATTAAAATTGTAACTTTACCTTCTAGAGAGTATTTCATAAATAGGGTGTGATCTGTTTGTCATTTACAAAAGCCTATTTTCTTCATAAAGCAAGTGAGCCTCTCAAACCAAATTGCTTAAGGTCATATAATGACTTCTATAGTTTACAAACCTTTGAGCCAACCCTTTTATCAAAGTTAGGAGGTGGATTCATGTACACTTTCTCTTTTAGGTCTCCATTGAGGAAGGCATTTTTCACATCCAATTGTTGTAATGGTCAATCCAAATTTCTAACAATTGATAAAAGAACTCTAATTGTATTTAATTTTGCAATGGGAGAAAAAGTTTTTGATTAATCAATCCCATATGTTCATGTAAATCCCTTAGCAACAAAGCATGCCTTATACCTTTATAAAGAACCATCAGAATTATATTTGATAGTGAACACCCACTTACAACTAATAGTAGTCTTCTCTTTAGGTATAGTTACCACCTCTCAAGTCTTATTCTTCTTAAGGGCCCTAATTTCCTCTTGAACAACCTTCTTCCACTCTGGAATTTTTAAAGCATCCTATACATTTTTCAGAATTTCACATTAGAAAGTTAAGATGTAAATGCGACCATGGAAGATGACAAATTCTTATAAGAAACGAAATTGGGCATAGGATGTTGAGTCGAAGACCTAACACATTTTCAAAATGCAATAAGGACATCAAGATCACTAAGAGCCTTTCATGTTTAATATTGGAATAAGAACATGGTTTAGATGGAGGGTTACCTTTCTCAAGTAATGAGATTACATCTATTCTTGAGATAGATTCATGGCCTTATTGTAAAGTATGTTCCTCCTGTCAAAATATTGTGTGAATGGCCGAATAATACCTTGGCCTTGAGATTTGTATATTATATATAGACTTTACAAGAATGTTATACATGGAAAGCAAATAAAAGCAAATAAATCCCCGCATGATTCTAGCCCTATACATGTAAACTATAATCTGTCAAATAATGTATGCTAACTGTACAGAATAATAAATGGAGAAATAAGAAAACAATTGTGGGCTAAAATAAGGAAAGAAGTGTGGACAGTAAAGCTGTCCTTTGACAGCCCCCCTCAAATTGATGCAGGTTGATCAACAAGCATCAATTTGCTACTTAGCAAGGAATGTCGATGATGAAGGAGAGCCTTGGTGAAGATATCAGCAATTTGTAAGTCGGTGGAAATATGTGGAAAAGTGATAACACGAGCTTCAAAGGCTGCACGGATAGAGTGACAGTCCACTTCAATATGCTTTGTGCGCTCATGATAGACAGGATTGGTCGTGATCTGAATAACACTTGTATTATTGGCATGTAAAGGTGTAGGATCGATCTTAGAAAAATCTAACTCCGCAAGTAAAGCTCGAAGCCAAATGATTTTAGAACAAGCAAGAGACATCGCCCGGTACTCAGATTCCGTAGATGACTTAGAGACTCTGTCTTGCTTCTTACTTTTCACAAACATCTTAAACTAAAACTCCCAACTAAGATAGTTTTTGCCATTGAAACGAACAATAGAATATTCTCCAGACATTGTGAAGACAGAAATGGCCTAGGAAACAAAAAAAAACATCGTCAAAGAGCCTAAATTTGATAACAAACCTCCAAATAATCGAAGATCTCCAAGAGCCTAGAAGCGAAGAAACCTAAAGAAAACTCTAAGATCACACCACAGATGTGTTGTCACAACCACCAGAAAAAAAAAAAAATAAAGAACCCAAAATGGCTAGAGCCAAGAGCCCCTAGGGCTAAATCCGAGAGCCCCTATGGCTAAATCCGAGAGCCCTTAGGGCTAAATCCGAGAAAACCCAAAGAAAAACTAGAAAGCGTGTAAACTCTAGGTTTAGAACACAAGCTCTGATACCATGTTAAAATATTGTGTGAATGGCCGAATAATACCTTGGCCTTGAGATTTGTATATTATATATAGACTTTACAAGAATGCTATACATGGAAAGCAAATAAAAGCAAATAAATCCCCGCATGATTCTAGCCCTATACATGTAAACTATAATCTGTCACATAATGTATGCTAACTGTACAGAATAATAAATGGAGAAATAAGAAAACAATTGTGGGCTAAAATGAGGAAAGAAGTGTGGGCTAAAATAAGGAAAGAAGTGTGGACAGCAAAGCTGTCCTTTGACACCTCCATCCTTTGAATATGGTCTCTCCTTGAATAGACACAAAGCTCTTGATTGTTTTTACTTGTATTTTCACTAAATTTTGTATTTTCATAATCCTAATCATGTGTTGACATTAAGGTAGGTTGTCTAACATTTTCAATAGCTAGATCATCTGTTCCCAAAGTTTGTCTACTACCAATTGAGTCATCAAGCACAGGTGGTTGTTTTTCTGTTTTTTTAAGAGATTTTTCTAGGAATTTTCTTGGAGTTTCTAATTGTTATTGAACTAACAATGGCTTGTCTAACTCAAGCACCTCACTAAGAATGAAATCTACACTTTTATTCTCCCCCTTAGGATGATCATGACTAAAATAGGATTTAGTTTCAAAAAAGGTGACATCTATTGTTACAAACATTCTTTTGGTATGTGGATCAAAGCATTTATACCCTTTTTGCGTTGAAGAATATCCAATGAATATGCATTTGGATGCTCTAGGATAAAATTTTCCATGATTATGATTATGAACATGAATGAATGCAATACAACAAAAAATTTTCAAAGGTACATTCATTGAAATTCATGAAGAAGGAAAACACATGTTGAAAAAATCAAGTGGAGTTTGATATTTTAAAACCCCGATAGGTATCCTATTGATCAAATAGGTGGTGGTTAAAATAGTTTCACCCTAAAGATTTTTAGGAACTTTTGTTGAAAAGATGAGTGATCTAACAACTTTTAAATAATGTCTATTCTTTCTTTCTACCCCACTCCATTTTGTTGAGGTGTATCAACACAAGAACTTTGATGTATTATGTCATTTTTCATAAAGCAGTTTCCCAACCATTAACTAGAGTATTTAGTTCCATTATTGTAGAAGAAAGATTGAAGAATAAAAGGTAGAAAATTCTTCTTCGTAATTTTTGTCTATATAGAGACTCATACATATATATACAAAAATCCTAGGACCCAAATTAGGGACTTTCCTAACTAAATTACAACAAAATCTCTTTGATCACGACATTGCCTAATTTTCTCTTCAAAATCACAATTTTCCTTATTTCATTCTTCCACACTCCCCCTCAAGTTAGTGAATAGATGTTTTCCATTCCTAGCTTAGATATGCTTGCTTGAAACTTTGTACTGCTTAAACCTTTTGTAAGTATATCTGTAAGTTGGCAATTAGTAGATACATAAGGGGTACAGATCAATCCACTCTCTAATTTCTCTTTGATAAAATGTCTTTCAATTTATTGTTTCGTTCGATCATGTTGCATTGGATTATGTGCAATATTGATTGCAGATTTATTGGTGCAATATTGATTGCAGATTTATTGTTGCAATAAAGTCTCATTGGCCCATCCCATTTGATCTTCAAATCTTTCAAAATAATCTTCAATCATAATAGTTCAAAACTCCTTAGGCCATTGCTCGGAATTCTACTTTTGTACTAGACCTTCTACCAAACTTTGTTCCTTACTTCTCCATGTCACCAGATTTCTACCAAGAAAGGTGCAATACCCCATAGTTGGATCTTCTATCACCCAAAGATCCAGCATAATCCGTATTTGTGTATGTTAAATACTAATCCTAAACTTTGTTTAAATAGGATGCCCTTTCCTAGAGACCCCTTAAGGTACTATAGTACTCGGTTAGCAGCTTGCAGATGGACCTCTTTTGGATTGTGCATGAATTGGCTAATCACACTCACACATATGCTATATTTGGTCTTGTGTGAGAAAGATAAATGAGTCTTCCTACTAAACGTTGATACATCTCTCTATCTACCATAGTGTCTTCCTCATTCTCTCTGAGTTTATGATTAGGATCTATTGGTGTGCATGTTGGTTTGCACGCCAACTTCCCTATTTCTCTAAGAAGGTCTATTACATATTTCTGCTAAAAAATAAAAATTCCTTGCTTAGAGTGTGCAACCTCAATTCTTAGGAAGTATTTCAACCTTCCTAACTCTTTGATTTCAAATTCCTTGGTCAAGCATTGCCTCAAAGTTTGTTTCACTAGTTCACCATTTCCCGTCATGATGAGGTTGTCTACATATACCAAAAGAGTTGTAACTCCCCCTGAATCTGAATGTTTGATGAACAATGTATGATCTTCCTGACTTTGCATCCTTTATTTTTTTATTACATTTTCAAATCTTCTAAAGCACGCCTTGGTGATTGTTTTAGCCCGAATAGAGCTTTCTTCAGTTTACACACCTTTTTAGTGGCTAGGTCACTGCTAAATCCAAGAGGAATTTCCATGAAAATTTCTTCTTCTAAGTATCCATACAAAAATGTATTTTTGACGTCGAAATATTGTAGATCCCAGTTGTAGTTAGCTGCCAATGATAACAAATTCTTACAATATTCATCTTTGCAAACGAGGTAAAGGTCTCTAAATAATCCACACCGTATATTTGAGTGTATCTTTTGGCCACCAATCTCACCTTATACCTCTCTAATGATCCATTTACTTTATACTTAACAGTATAAACTCATTTACATCCCACTAGTCTTTTTCCTATAGGCAAATCCACCAGCTCCCAAGATTTATTTTTCTCCAGGGCCTCCATTTCTGCACCATTTCTGCATTCATGGTTTGTTTCCAATTTTCATCAAATAAAGCCTCGGATAGAGTAGTAGGAATATGGATATTGTTCAAACTTATAAGAAAACTCTTATAGGACCAAGACAACTTTTTGAATGACACATCATGGGAAAGTGGATACAAAAGACATTTAGTACATTCCCTCGTTCTCTTCCTAATGACAATAGGAAGTTCAAACTTGGTTTGTAAGGGAGAAGGAGAAATTGTTACCACATTTCTAGAAGTCGGTTCAGATTCTTAGACTTGTATAAGTCTAGGGACTGCAGCCTTCTTCCTTGAGTGTACTTTGTTAATCATTCGATTCTCAACAAGCTCAGTGGGTGACGACTCAAGTTCAGGGACAAGTTCAAAGACGGGTTCAGAGGCAGAGGGTATAGGTACTAAACCAATGACTTTAGGAGGGTCAATGAGAAAGGGATCAATGATATCAATGAAATAGGAATCTTGATCTTTGTCTTCCGTGAAGGAATCCCCCCCCTTGAAGACACAGAGCGAGTAAATAAGACTCACTTTCATTGAAAGTAACATCCACTTAGACAAACAATTATTTGGATGGTAAATGACAACACTTATATCCCTTTTGAGTTAAGGAATATCCCATAAAAATATATTTGACTACTCTTGGGTCCAATTTTCCCCTGTTTGGATTGTAAACATACACAAAGGATACACAACCAAATATCTTAGGAATGAGATGGCTTGTGGTTCTCATATTAGGATCGAAGAATAAGAGCACTTCCATGGGACTTTTGAAATCAAGGACTCTGAAAGGTAATTGGTTTATGAGATGTGTGGCAGTGAGGACAGTTTCCCCCCAATAAGATTTAGGCATATGATTTTAAAACAAAAAAGCTCGAGTTGTATCAAGTAGCTGACCATTTTTTCTCTCAGCAACTCCATTTTGTTGAGGGGTGTTGACACATGATTATTCATGAATTATTCCTTCATGTTGAAAGTATGGAATTAAGATTTGATTGAAATAGTCTCTGGAATTATCAAACCAAAACCCTTTGATAGTGACACCAAACTGGATTTTTACTATGTTATGAAAATTTGAAGGAACAAAACTCACATAAGATTTGTGTTTAAATAAGAAAATCTAAGAGACCCTAGTATAATCATCGATGAAAGACACAAACCAACACTCCCCAAATATATTAAGGATAGGGCAAGGGCCCCAAATATCACTGTGAATTAAATGAAAAGGTTCTGAACTTCTTTTATTATTGATGGGATTGTGTTTAGCAAGTTCACATACATCACAATGGAAGCTCTCAACATCTAATTTATTAAATAAGGAAGGAAACAAAAACTTAAGAGTTCTCAATGATGGATGTCCAAGCCTACGATGATAAAGCCAAATTTTTTCTTTATTTAAAATTTGGTGCTCTAAAAGAAAAGATATGGATGACTCGCTTGGTGTCTCAAGATAGTATAGTCCATTCTGTTCCTTAGCAAATCCAATCATCTTTATCAAGTCCTGGTCCCAAAATATACAATAAGTTAGGTAAAAGGTCACAATGCAACCTAAATCTTATGTAAGCTTTTGTATGGAAACAAAAGCTTTTTGTATTCAGTGGCACGATTCAGAGAGAGTGACAGTGAGAGGCGATTCTTTTTCGCAGCGGTGGTGCAATCTTTGTTTACAACAATGGTCGGCAACATGAAGTCCTCAACAATGAACGACAGAGGGTAGAGGACACGATCTTCTACAGTTTTGACGAAATGCTCGTGACGATGAAAAAAGGGGCATGATCTTCTATTTCGCGGTGAGTTCACAATTTTGGAAAGTGCATGATGCAATGACTACTCCGATCACAATCATGTTTGCTACAATGATTGGACTTAAACAAGAAGAAACTTTAGGTCGACGATGAAGGTTGATTCTGGTCTTCAACTCGGCAATGAAAGTCAGAAAAGAAAAAATTTATTCCCAAATTTACGAGCCTGGGACTCTGATACTATGTAGAAAAGAGATTGAAAAATAAAAGGTCGAAAATTCTTTTTCTTAATTTTTTCTGTACAGAAACTCGTACATATATATATATATATATATATATATATATATACAAAATCCTAAGACCCAAATTAGGGACTTTCCTAACTCAATTACAACAAAATATTTTTTATCACAGGATTGCCTAATTCTTATCACAGGATTGCTTAATTCTCTTTTCAGAATCACAACTTTCCTTATTTCACTCTTTCACAATTCTCAGTTCTGAAAATTTGAATATTTGTTTGAAATTGTGTTTTGACCATTTTGTGAAAGATTTTAAACACTTGAGCTACATCTAATTTTTCTATCAGCAGATACACCCAAGAAACCCTTGTATGATCATCTATAAAGGTGATAAACCACTTTTTTCCTAAAAAAGTGTCAAACCTAGACGGCCACTCATCACTATGTATTGCAAAAAAGGGTTTAGAGGCTTTATAGGGTTGTGAAGGAAAAAATGCACGATGATGTTTTTCAAGTTCACAAATTCAACAATGGAATGAAGATAGATCTTTATTAATAAACAACTTTAGAAATAGATGTTTCAAATATTAAAAATTGGGATGTTCTAATCTAAAATGTCATAACATTATTTCATTCTTATTAGTTACTTAAATAGATTCAAAACAAGTATTCTAAGCTTGTCTACCTAGTTGGATTCCATATTCAAAGAAATAAAGTCCTCCATATTCAAATCTTGAAATTCACATCGAGATAAGAAAAAATTAGCTTGGCACTTTAAATTAGAGGTTAATTTACTAATAGACAATAAATTGCAAAATAAATTAGGAACATGAAGAACATCATGGAGTGTAAGAAGTGAGGAAATTTTGATAGATCTTTTTCCAGCAATAATCGAAATTGATCCATCTACTATTTTTATTTTTGTGTTTCCTACGCACAGACTATAAGAAGAAAAAAAATTTGAAGAATCGGTCATATGATCGGTTGCACCAGAATCTATGATCTATGGGCAATTTGAATTAAGGCTAACAAGGGGTATGGGAAGATGATTACCTTTCTAGGCTAAGGAACAAGAAGGGAATAAGAAGTTTGTTCAGATGCTCTATTTGATCCTTAGTGAAAGGCGATGTTTTTAAAGAAGGTTGTTGCCCCTATTTATCACTTCTGGCTTGATAGCCACAACTCTTCCCATCGGGTTTCTTCTTCCAGTTTGATAGCTTGTCGTGAATCTTCCAGTAGGTATCATGAGTATGTCAGGGTTTCTTACAGTGGTCACACCATGGTCTATCACCCTTAGTAACAAGGGCAGAACTATCAAATTCTGTTCTAGTCCTTGGTGACTGAAGGTTCATCATAATGGATCTTCTAGCCTTTTCTCTTCTAGCTCTGATACATTTAAATTATCATACAGATTGCGATGATTTTCATAAAAAAAAATGTATTGTATTGTCACATCATATTGTGCATCGTAAGTTTTTAACAACCATGTTGTAACCTATGGTGAATAAATGGATCACAAGCTTGATTATCTTTTAAACAAGCTACTAGAGTATGCATGTCTTCATTCTCGTTGTATATGTTGAAATCAATAGTATCCACTATTTGCATTCACTTATATGTGGTTTCCTTAAGAAATATTAAGAACATAATCATAACTTCTTGAGCAGTTTCCTTTTTTCATAGGAAGAGGAGCAATTTCCTATCAAGAAGACACTTTTTTTTAAGAGAAAACAATAAAAATATATGCATCCAAAGAGATTAACAAAGGTTATCTCCAAAGCATTTATGGAAATTCCTTGATTTCAGGTAGCTTTTATTTTACAAGTGGAACTAAGAACAGGTTTGAAAATTATTAACCATGAAACTTCCTATTAAAGCATGCCCATACATCAGAAATGGTACAATGCTTTATGGCTGCTCTTCAAACTCATGCTTGGTTTATTTTCTCAAACAATCTATGATAGCAACTGTCCATGGTTTTTGCTTCTTTTGATTAATAACTTTGTTGACTTAAACTTGTCATATTATTGTCTATTAATTTAATGTAGTCAAGGTATTAAATCTTGAAGCTTTGTATGGGCATTGGATCTTCAGGTACCTGTAGTGACATCCACTTTCCCAGTAGATCGTAATTGCCAATATCATGAGGGCTCCTTCCCCCACTTCAAAGGATTGGGAGATTCAGTTATGTATGTCTTAGACATATGAACCATTCTAATTTCTCTTTTTTAATATTCCTAAGTTGGTTATTGATATTCTCTCCCTGACTTTTTCGTCATGTTGGTGAGATTCTCAGGATAATGAATGGTATAAATGCTCCAAAAGTGGTTGAATGCCTGGGTTCTGATGGCCAAAAATATCGGCAACTTGCAAAATCTGGAAATGATGACCTGCGGCAAGATGCTGTATGAATCCAGACCAAAGAATCTTTTTTGTTTTCTTTATTGGCATCTAATGGAGAATATACCACTATACAAGTTCTACCTTAGCTTAATTCGGAATAATGATGCCTAAATGTGAATGGCTCACAGACAGGCATTCACCACTTCCAGATCCTCTTACTTTTTTAATCTTGCCTTTGCTACAGGTCTTATTGACATCTGCCTCCAGGGCATAGATTGACAAATCTATGAGAAAACTTGATTCTTCTTTTGTCCATATCATACTTTTTGCTCTCTACTTGAGAGATCGTAAAATTGGTGCATCTTGTTTAGAGTTGACAATGGTGCTATTTTTATGTTATACCTAATTCATTGCAATAAATCTCTTTAATATGCATTTTTAGGGCATTTTAAGTATCTTGTAGTTGAGATATGATCTCCTTATTGAAAGGATTGTTAGAATAGGTTATTCTTTCCATGACTACAAGTATTACCATCATATTTCATTATCTTTACAATATATTGTGGATGATATGCAGGTTATGGAACAATTTTTTAGTTTAGTAAATACTTTTTTAGAGAACCATCGGGACACATGGAAAAGGAGATTAAGAGTGCGCACATACAAGGTATCTTCTGCTTTCCAATACAATAAAGCATTAGATTTGACTCTCTTTAATAAAAGTTATGGCTTGAACAGGTAGAATACCAAAACTGGGTGCGTTTATTTATTGGATTAGTGTTCTAGTTATCTTGATCAGCTTTTGGATTATTGTTCTAGTTATCCTGATCAGCTTTTCTTTCTTTTTTGGGATGGATATGATGAACTTCTTCCATGTCTATAATTGTATATTTTTAAACAATCACATCTTTGGGTTTCCGTTTTCAGTGAGAAAGACTGCGTGTTCACTGTTATAACTTACATAAATATGGATTTTCAATAGTAAAAATAATAAAATAAAAGACTATGTATTTCATACATCTCTAGATGTATGAAATTTTCAGGGCTATTTGGTAGTGGAAATAAAAATTGTTTTTTGGAAAAGAATTCTCATTTTCAGAAATGAAAACAATGAACATGTTCTAGAACATTTTATTTCTTTTTTCTTATCATTTTCATTTGTTAAAGTACTTACATTTCATGCCACAAGTGGTATCTTAACTTTATAAAAATGAACCATTATTAAGGGATGTTTACTTTAAACAATTTTCAAAAACATGATACAGAAAATGTTTTATAACTCATTTTAATTTATTTTTTTTAATTTTAAAAAAGAAAATAGTACACCTCCAAACAGGCCCTTAGAATTTTATGATTCTAATTACAATTTGTGATCTTGTAGTCCTGTTTGAAACTTTGTTGCGTTATAATTTGAATTTTATGATTCAAATTGCATTACAATTTTATGTTTTCTTTGGCTTATAATTACATATGTTTTTATTAACAAACATTTCTTGACTGCATTTTGAACAAAAAAAAAAAATGAGATGATTCTTATAGTTTTAGTTAAATGCTTTAATATTGAAACAGGTTGTACCTTTCACCCCTAGTGCGGGCGTTCTTGAATGGGTAAATGGTACTCTTCCTCTTGGTGAATATCTTATTGGAAGGTCAGTGAAATAAGTTCTATCTTAATAGCAGTAGTATTGGTTCTGTGTGTCTTCATGATATAATTCTCTCATGTCTTTGACTTTCAGCATGAGGAATGGAGGTGCCCATGGACGCTATGGAATGGAAGACTGGTCATTTTCCAAATGCCGGGAGCACATGACAAATGCAAGTGCCATATGCTTCTACCTCATCCAAAAGAAAAAATATATATATATATGATAATTTGATGAATCATCATCATTTTATGATATGCTTCTACTTCATCAAGAATTTATGATAACATATCATCAATTATCATCATCATTAGTGTCAACATTGTTGACATTTTTTTATAAGTAAAATTTTATACAATGAGCACCAAAAGGGAGCATAGCCCATGCACAAGATCTATATAAAGACCAAGAAGACAAAAGAAAAGAAAAAGAAATAGTCTTCACAGTCCCTCAATCCTTCTACTATGACTAATGAAAAAATGGTTTTCACTGAATGTCTGCGAGATTCTCAAATCTCCTTCTTAACTCCTACTAACAATGTCGAATGGTATCCTATTTGACTGCTGCATCTTAAATTATGTTGTGTCCTTTTATTCATATTTAATCTCCTGCTTTCATCCCTAGCTGCTCTCGTCCTTGCTGCTTGAGGATATTTCAGCAATATATGGGCGATATTTTGCAGAAATTTTGCAGATTTTCATTTCCCCTCTTTCTATACTAGTACCCCCAACTTACCAATATGTTGAGAGAAATATCAGCAATATTGACCATTTTTTTATCTTTGGATGTGAGAATGTAAAAGGAGAAATTAAAGGCTGGTTTAAGATGTTTATCATTGACGTTGTGGTATTGTTTTGATCTCTTTTATAGGAAAAAGACAAGCGCAAGGCATTCCAGGAAGTCTGCAAGAACTTCAGGTGCACCCTTGTCAGTGAAAAATATAGTCATTGGAAGGTTTATGCTCACTTGTTTGGAAACTTACTTTACTCGAGATATCATGCAGACCTGTCATGCATAATTTTTTCTTGGAGAGATTTTTACAACCAGCTGACTGGTTTGAGAAGCGCCTTGCTTACACAAGGAGTGTAGCAGCTAGTTCAATGGTCAGTTTATGTTTTTTCTGTGAAATTGATTTTGATCTTTCTTTGAAAGTAAATCTTAGTTTCCTTTACATTTGGATTCCAGTATTTATTTTTCCAGATAGTCCCTTTTCCTTATATTTTCTGTGGGCATAAAATGTTGTTTTTGTTGGAAAAGGATTCAGAATATTTATTTTCAACAATAAAAAACTGATACGACCTTTAACTATTTTATGAAAGTCGTTTAACTATGCTCTATCTAATCCCTTAAAATCACTTAACTATGCCCTATCTAATCCCTTAGAATCAGGATTTATTTACAACTGTATATTTATAGCCAAACATTGCAAATATTTATAGCCTATCATTAATTCCCTAAATGATAAAAAATACATTAAATATTTTGTAGTTCACTCAACAATTGGTTTGGTAGAATTTCTGCTGCAGATTTGTTTGAACCCGAGACAAGGATTGTGGTAGACATGTCAGACATTTTGAAGAGGACAGATTTGTGAGAGCAAGGGTAGATTTTGACAAACTAACAAAAGATCAAAACCAAAAAGAAAATTGAGATGTAGTTTTAATGTAGTTTGGCCGACCATCTTTACATCCATGGGTGAAAGCAAAACATTCCGCTATATTATAGAGAAAATTACGAGGAATTAACAATATATGAGATTCTTTATGATATTCTTTTACCAAAGGGAATATTTACTAAATTAGGAATTTGTGACACTTTCCAACTCCAACCTTCAAAAAGATCCACCTGTTTGGCAAAGCACCTAACCACTGCCCAATGGATTTTAGGAGTTTGAACCAATTTGATTAAGCAATGAATAATAAAGGAACTGTGGAAAGTATATGAAGAATTTCTGAATTCCTTTATTGATTCTTTAGGTACACACCATACACATATATATACACAACTGACTGAATAAGAAAAAATCAATCTAGCTTGATTCTCTCCTAAAATTAGGAAACTGAATCATCCTAAATGATCTCTCCTTCTTTATTCCTAAAATACTTTCCTAAATTAAAAAACCCTAACTTTGAATGCCAAATTTCAACACTCCCCCTCAAGCTGGAGAATATATATCATATAATCCCAGCTTGCAAGTTAAGTCTTCAAAGTTAGGCCTAGGTAAAGCTTTGGTGAGGATGTCTGCGGTTTGGTGCTTGGTAGGAACATAGTTCAATCTAACCGTCTCACTAGTCACCTTCTCTGTGATGAAGTGTCTGTCAATCTCAATGTGCTTGGTCCTGTCATGATGCACGGGGTTCTTTGCTATGCTTATAGCTGCCTGATTATCACACATCATCAGAATTGGAGATGAACTCGTTTGCCCCAGTTCACTAAGAACCCTTTTTATCCAAATCCCTTCACAGATTCCCTGTGCAAGAGCTCTGTACTCAGCTTCTGCACTACTTCTGGCTACAACTGATTGCTTCTTACTCCTCCAGGTAACAAGATTTCCCCAGACAAAAGAACAATATCCAGAAGTAGACCGCCTGTCAATGATGTTTCCTGCCCAATCCGCATCTGAGTATACTTCAGTGTCACGGTTCTCTGTCTTTCTGAAGAATAGACCTTTCCCTGGTGTCATTTTTAAATATCTAAGAATCCTGTAGACTGCTTCCATGTGTTCCTCAGTGGGGCTGTGCATGAATTGACTTACAGCACTCACTGCAAAGCCAATATCTGGCCGAGTGTGTGAGAGATAAATCAAGCGCCCGACAAGCCGCTGATATCTCCCCCTATCTACCGGTGTACTTTCTTTCTCGATACCAAGTTTCTTCTGACTATCCATAGGAGTATCAATTGGTTTGCATCCAAGCATACCGGTCTCCTTAAGAAGATCGAGTATGTATTTTCTTTGAGAGACTACGATTCCCTTCCTTGATCTAGCCACTTCCATACCAAGGAAATATTTCAAATTTCCAAGGTCTTTAACTTCAAACTCCTCTGACAAATACTTCTTCAAATTCTGTAATTCCTCCATATCATTCCCAGATAGAATAATATCATCAACATAGACTATCAATATGGCCATTTTCCCGGCATGAGACTTCTTGACAAATAGAGTATGATCAGCCTGACCTTGTTTATAGCCCAGCTTCAGGACTGCTTTTGTGAATCTATCAAACCAGGCTCGGGGAGATTGTTTAAGGCCGTACAAGGATTTTTGGAGTTTGCAAACCTGATTCTTTGCCATACTTCCTTCGAAACCAGGTGGTATTTCCATGTAGACTTCCTCTTCTAGGTCACCATTTAGAAACGCATTTTTTATGTCCAGTTGTTGCAAGCACCAATCTTGATTGACAGCCAATGAGAGAAGAATCCTGATAGTGTTCAGTTTTGCAACAGGAGCAAAAGTCTCCTGATAGTCTATCCATAGGATTGCGTAAACCCTCTAGCTACCAAACGAGCCTTGAATCTCTCGACTGATCCATCTGCTTTGTATTTTATGGTGAAAATCCACTTGCACCCCACGGGCCTCTTCCCAACCGGCAAATCTGTGATAGTCCACGTCCCATTCTTCTCAAGTGCATCAATCTCATCTTGTACTGCCTTCTTCCATTCTGAAATTTTTAATGCCTCTTGTATTGTGTTGGGAACCTGAGTATCATCAAGAGAAGTAGCAAATGCTCTGTAAGATGGTGATAGCCCTTCATATGTAACATAATTCCCAATTGGGTGATCTGTACATCTCCTAACACCCTTCCTCAATGCAATCGGCAGAGTAGAATCATCAATGCTGGGAATTAACACCTCTCCAGCCCTATCCTCACCTATGTTCTCTTCAGGAAGACTTGAATTGGAGTCAATATATTGGCCACATGTTGACTGTGATCCGTGCTCTAATTCCTGTCTTTTCCTCCTCCTGATGTAAACTTGTAAGTTCTCATTAGCAAGTTGTGGGGCTATAGGTTGAATAGGCATGGGAGACT
Source organism: Vitis riparia (assembly GCF_004353265.1). Taxonomy (NCBI): domain Eukaryota; kingdom Viridiplantae; phylum Streptophyta; class Magnoliopsida; order Vitales; family Vitaceae; genus Vitis; species Vitis riparia. Next base: position 10,206,771 of record NC_048447.1, on the reverse strand, counting down.
GGATGGTCACAGGAGATGGCTGGACTGATGACGGTATGGGTGTGGACAACTCAGTGGGCACGAATTGAAGAGGATTTGGTGACTCTGAGTGAAAAGAAGGTACACCCTCAAGAAGAGACTCCCAAACTTGATGTTCATTCATGCTCTCCCCCTGAACATGAGATTTGGATAGAAGAAGACATGTTCAAAGAAAGAGACGTCCATGGTGGTGTAAAATCTTTTGTTGGTTGGAGAATAGCATTTGTACCCTTTTTGGGTTGGAGAATACCCTAGGAAAATGCACTTATTCGCTCGAGGAGCAAATTTGCTACGATTTTGAGGATACACATGAACGAATGCCGTGCAACCAAATACTTTGAGTGGTAAATCAGAAGAGGCTGCACGGGTGTGAGGAAATTGTTTTAAGAAAAGTTGACGTGGGGATTGAAAGGTAAGCACCCTGGATGGCATACGGTTAATCAAATAAGTAGCTGTGAGAATAGCTTCCCCCCAGAAATAGTTTGGAACATTAGAGGAAAACATAAGGCACCGGGCAACCTCCAAGAGATGTCTATTCTTGCGTTCAGCCACCCCATTTTGTTGTGGGGTGTCAACGCAAGAACTTATGTGGATAATGCCGTGATTTTGAAGATAAGTACTGAGACTACTAGTAAAGTATTCCTTTGCATTATCTGACTTGAGGACTTGAATTTTGGAATTGAATTGATTTTGAACCATAAGATGGAAGGTTTGAAAAATGTGCCCGACCTCTGACTTTTCTTTCATAAGGAAAACCCATGTTACCCGTGTATGATCATCAACGAATGTCACAAACCATCGAGTGCCAGAAATATTTTTTATCCGGGAGGGACCCCACACATCACTATGTACTAGAGAGAAAACAGTCGAAGGTTTGTATGGGATTTGAGGATAGACTGTTCGAGTATGCTTTGCAAACTGACAAATTTCACAGTGATAAGATGCTGGATTTTTATTGATAAATAATTTGGGAAACAATTTTGCAAGGTAAACAAAGCTAGGATGACCAAGGCGATAGTGTAACATTATAATCTCACTATCTTTATTGACCTTAGAATTTGACACAGAATTGAAAGACTCTAACATACTCTGAGACTGTACGCAACTTGCTTGAGAGACTTGGTTTGAGAATTGGCCACATGAGAGGAGGTAGAGCCCGGAACACAGTTCAGCACTGCCAATCATCTTCCCCGATTTCAAGTCCTGAAAAACACACAAGTTTGGATAAAATTTAGTAACACATTGGAGATCACGGGCCAATTTGCTAATGGACAAAAGATTACAATCCAAGTTTGGAACATGGAGAACAGAGTCAAGATATAAGTCTTTAGTAAGTTTTATAGAACCTGTCCCGGCAATTTTTGACTTTGAACCATCAGCAATATGGACGGATGAATGACCATTACTTGGCTTGTAATTTTGAAGAATGGTAGCATCTCCTGTCATGTGATCAGAAGCACCTGTGTCCACTATCCACGACTTCATTCCTCCTCGATTAGCAGTGAAGGCTACACCGGTAGTACTGCCACTGCCAACTTGGCTTAATAGTTTCTGTAGCATCTCCATCTGCTCTTTGTTGAATGGACTCGGCTCGGGAACAGAGGTGCTCTCAGAGTTGGCAGCCACGTGTGCTCTGCCATCTCTGTCAGACCGTGGCTTTGGTTTCCAATCAGCCGGTTTGCCATGAAGCTTCCAGCAAGTCTCCTTATAATGGCCTGGTTTCTTACAATAATCACACCAAGGCCTATCCCGTTTCTGACGATCTCCACCACTACTATTAAATGACCGAGTCGCAAGGGCAGAGGCATCCAATGTTGGGGCAGGTTGCTCTTTGGATCCCATCATCACTTTCTTTCTACTTTCTTCACGCCTAACCTCTGAAAAAGCCTCCCTGAGACTGGGCAGGGGTTTAATGCCCATGATTCGGCCTCTAACATCATCCAATTCCCTGTTTAGTCCTAGGAAAAACTTGAACAGTCTCTTTTGTTCCACAATTTTCCTGTATGTTGCTGCATCATCAGGACATTTCCATGAGTGAGTCTCGAATAAGTCAAGGTGCTGCCAATACCTTGTGAGTGTGTTGTAATACTGAGTAACTGTCTGCTCTCCTTGGCGGAAGTCATGTAGGGCTGATTCAACCTGAAAAAGTTCTGAAATATTTTCAGAACTTGAGTAAGTTTCTTTGGCTGCATCCCATATGTCCTTTGCAGTCCTAAACAACAAGAAATTTTCACCTATGTCATTATTCATGGAATTGATAAGCCATGACATGATCATGCTATTTTCAATCTTCCACTTCCTGAAACCCGGTTCTGTAGTTTCTGGCATGACTGCTTCTCCAGTGAGGTACTCATCCTTTCCTTTACCGCAAATGAACAGCAACACAGATTGTGACCACTGTAAGTAGTTATGGCCATTTAATTTGTGTCCTGTGATGAGAATAGGAGAGGAATCACTACCACCAAGGTTTGGAATTTCAGATCTGCCTCCTAATTCTGGTGACGTGACGCTGGATACTTGTGATGATGCCATTCCGTATTTCGTCATGGACCGGAAAGGTAGAAGTGTCAAAGGACAGCTTTGCTGTCCACACCTTCCTTATTTTAGCCCTTCACACCTTCCTTATTTTAGCCCTCCACACCTTCCATATTTTAGCCCACACTTGCTGTCCATACCTTCCTTATTTTAGCCCTCCACACCTTCCTTATTTTAGCCCTCCACACCTTCCATATTTTAGCCCACACTTGCTGTCCACACCTTCCTTAATTTAGTCCACCCTTCTTTCCTTATTTTAGCCCACAATATTTCCTTATTTCTCCATTGATTATTCTGTACAGTTAGCATATATTATTTGATAGATTATAGTTTACATGTATAGAGCTAGAATCATGCTGTAATTTATTTGTTTTTTATTTGCTTTCCATGTAAAGCATCCTTGTAAAGTCTATATATAATATACAAAACTCAAGGCCAAGGTATTCGGTCATTCACACAATATTTTGACATGCTCTTGTCAAAATATTGTGTGAATGACCGAATACCTTGGCCTTGAGTTTTGTATATTATATATAGACTTTACAAGGATGCTTTACATGGAAAGCAAATAAAAAACAAATAAATTACAGCATGATTCTAGCTCTATACATGTAAACTATAATCTATCAAATAATATATGCTAACTGTACAGAATAATCAATGGAGAAATAAGGAAATATTGTGGGCTAAAATAAGGAAAGAAGGGTGGACTAAATTAAGGAAGGTGTGGACAGCAAGTGTGGGCTAAAATATGGAAGGTGTGGAGGGCTAAAATAAGGAAGGTGTGGAGGGCTAAAATAAGGAAGGTATGGACAGCAAGTGTGGGCTAAAATATGGAAGGTGTGGAGGGCTAAAATAAGGAAGGTGTGAAGGGCTAAAATAAGGAAGGTGTGGACAGCAAAGCTGTCCTTTGACAGCCCCCCTCAAATTGATGCAGGTTGATCAACAAGCATCAATTTGCTACTTAGCAAGCAATGTCGATGACGAGGGAGAGCCTTGGTGAAGATATCAGCTATTTGTAAGTCGGTGGAAATATGTGGAAGAGTGATAACACGAGCTTCAAAGGCTTCACGGATAGAGTGACAGTCCACTTCAATATGCTTTGTGCGCTCATGATAGACAGGATTGGCCGTGATCTGAATAGCGCTTGTATTATCGACATGTAGAGGTGTAGGATCGGTCTCAGAAAAATCTAACTCCGCAAGCAAACCTCGAAGCCAAATGATTTCAGAACAAGCAAGAGACATCGCCCGGTACTCAGATTCTGTAGATGACTTAGAGACTCTGTCTTGCTTCTTACTTTTCCAAGATATCAATGCATCACCTAAGAACACACACCAACCAGTGATGGAGCGACGGGTATCCGCACAACCAGCCCAATCAGCATCACTATAAGCAGCAAGGCGAGTAGAATTGCCTGCAGGGAAGAACAAGCCACGAGTAGAAGTGCCTTGAACATAGCGTATGATCCTACGAACGGCAGCCAAATGAAGATGACGAGGAGTCTGAAGGAACTGGCTGACTTGCTGTACAGCAAAAGAAATGTCCGGTCTAGTAATGGTGAGATAAACAAGGCTACCCACCAACTTCCTGTATAAACTGGGATCAGCAAGTAAAAATAGTGGAAACAAGCGCCCCACTTTAGGTCCCTTTGCGATCGGCTTCCCCGTTACCTGGTCCTGCACAACACAACCATTACCAGAAAAATTAACAGCACAATTGTTATCAACTAATTGGCCAACAGAAATAAGATTCGTGGAAAGCTGAGGAGCAAGAAACACGTCATCTTTTAGATGTGGTACGTACTCTCTTGTTAGAATCTTCTGTTCCATCCATGTTTTGGGTAGAGGCTCTAAAAACTGCTACTCACTTGATTAATCGTTTACCTTCTCAAGTCCTACATATGGAGTCTCCCTATTTCCGCTTATTTGCTAAGCAACCTAGTTATGATCACCTTCGTATTTTTGGTTGTGTATGTTTTGTTCATTTACCTCCTCATGAGCGACATAAATTATCTGCTCAATCTGTTCGATGTGCTTTCTTGGGATATAATATGTGTCAAAAGGGATTTGTTTGCTATGATCCTACATTACATCGTACACGTATTTCTAGGAATGTTATTTTCTTTGAAAATCAACATTTCTTTCTTATATCCTCTTCTACTGTGTCATCCTCTTCTACTGTGGTCCTTCCCTCCTTTGAGCAACAGTTCTCAGATCTTCATCCAGTCAGTTCTCGCTTTCAACCAGGTATTGTGTATACGAGACGCTCCCGCCCACAGTCTCTTTCAGTGGCTCACCCGATATCTGATCCTACCACGCTCCAGATGCAGTCAGTTGCAGCACCTTCAGTACGTCGCTCTTCTCGAGTGTCTGTACCTCCGAATAGGTATGGATTTCCCTCTTCCAGTTCTGGCAATTCTATTTCAGCCCTTACTGCTGCATTGTCCAAATTTGATATTCCCACATGCTACTCACATGCTGCTAAGCATGATTGTTGGCGACAAGCTATGCAGGAAGAAATTGCCGCTCTAGAGGCCAATCACACTTGGGACATTGAGCCCTGTCCTCCCACTATTGTTCCTCTGGGTTGCAAATGGGTTTACTCAGTCAAGGTCCGATCTGATGGAAGTTTGGATCGTTACAAAGCTCGGCTTGTTGCACTTGGGAATAATCAGGAATATGGTGTCAATTATGAAGAGACCTTTGCTCCTGTGGCTAAAATATGGAAGGTGTGGAGGGCTAAAATAAGGAAGGTGTGAAGGGCTAAAATAAGGAAGGTGTGGACAGCAAAGCTGTCCTTTGACAAGAAGAACACTTCCCAAGGCACGTGCAGGGATTGGAGTTGAGGAAAAATAGCCGGAGGACGTCGGAAAAGCTGATCGGAGGGCTCGCGGAGGCAAAAAGACCCCAAAAGAGGCACGTGCAGGGCTTGGATGGCAGAAACAGGTACGTAGGGTGGCTGGTCGGCGTCAGGCGAGCTTGGAGTAGGAAGCGCGTCGCCGGAAAGTGGCTCACGCGCCCTCACGCGCCGGCGCGTGAGATGCAGTCGCCGGCCGGAAAAACGCGCGTGGGAGGCGCGTGGATGGTTTTTTGGCTCCGGTGTTTTTGGAAAAGTTGTAGATCTCTTCCAGACGCTCCTTGTGGTGTGAAAAAAACCGTCGCCGGAAAAGTTCGCCGGAAAAGTTCGCCGGCGGTGAATGTTTTTCTGACGACGATTCGACCGACCGGAAAGCGTTTTCCCCCTTGGCTCTGAGAACAGGGACTGATGACCGGAATGAGAGATGGTCGGATTGAGAGATGGCCAGAGAGATTTGGCCGGAATGAATGATGGCCTGAATACGAGGTGGCCAGAAGGGATTAGGGTTTCAGAAAACTGGCTCTGATACCATGAAGAATTTCTGAATTCCTTTATTGATTCTTTAGGTACACACCATACACATATATATACACAACTGACTGAATAAGAAAAAATCAATCTAGCTTGATTCTCTCCTAAAATTAGGAAACTGAATCATCCTAAATGATCTCTCCTTCTTTATTCCTAAAATACTTTCCTAAATTAAAAAACCCTAACTTTGAATGCCAAATTTCAACAGTATACTTAAGGAGCCCTAATCAATGCTAAAGTGAGTTTTAAATCTGCACCAACAATACAACGAAAAAGAAGGGTATTGCAACATATCCCTTGTGTGCTCACTTACTACTTTGCACTTCCTTCTACTTCTTCACATTCTCTATTTGAGCATCCAAGATGTACCAACCCCATTAGAGTTACAAATTTTTTAGGGACATTCAAGATGCCATATTAAGATCAAACAGGTTTCATCGTCCACTTGTTAACCGTAAAAAATACATCTTCTGAAATTATGTGATGACTGAGACTGATTCTCTTATGATAGTTTATGACACTGATGTATATGACTTCAGGTGGGATACATTGTTGACTTGGAGATCGACATTCCATGAATATACTTATTGATCAAGCCACTGCCGAAGTTGTTCACATAGATCTTGGTGTTGCCTTTGAACAAGGCCTGATGCTCAAAACACCAGAGAGGGTTTGTTTATTTTAATCCTAGATTCTTTTTCACGGAAGCCTAATTTTCTTGGGTTAGATATTGTTGAAACCAGATTCTCTTCATTTTTCATGTGTTGTCTTAACCATCTTTGGCAGGTTCCATTTAGGCTGACAAGAGACATAATAGATGGAATGGGAGTTACTGGGGTAGAGGGGGTTTTCAGAAGATGTTGTGAGGAAACTCTTTCTGTCATGCGAACAAATAAAGAAGCACTGCTAACCATTGTTGAAGTATGATTTTTCAGAATGATTTCCTAATTCATAAGTAAATAAAACTCAATTCTATTCACTGATAATATGTGAACTCTATACAGGTTTTTATCCATGATCCCCTATATAAGTGGGCTCTCTCTCCACTGAAGGCTTTGCAGCGTCAAAAGGTATTTCAAAAGTTTTATGATTTTCTCTTCCATTATAAGAAAATACAATGTGAGCAGCACCTGTTTGCCCTTCCCAGAAAGAGGGAGGGAGGAGAGATCACCAAGATTGAAAATAACAACAATAAATAGAGAAGATATTTGTCTACTTACAGTGCACCTATGGTATGGTAGATGAACTTTGCAATTGAAATTTAATGATACCCTAACAATAAAAAAAGGCTGCAGTGTATGATTCATGACAACCACCAAAATTTAGTGTAAGTGTGTTCCTGTCATGCAATGTTTCTGCTTTTGGGTCACCAATACTACTGTTCATCCTTAATGCTGATATGTATTTACAATTGACAGCTATTATGATAATATTATTATATAACTACAAAGTCATTCCGAGTAGCTTTCACCTTTTTATTCTCCCTTTTCTATCTATTTACCTTGTCGGTAGTCAAATAATATTGATGCAGAAATGCATGTATCGACACATTTTGCATTAGTTTCATGAATCCCGGTTTCAAGTTACTCCAGCCTTATTTTACCTCTGTAGCTTCTGAACTCCTCTCTAGTTTGCTTTACAATTAGTCCCCATGGGATGCATGATGTGCATTAATGTGTGTTTCCAGCATGTTAAATATTGTTGTTTATGCAGCATTGTTCTTTCCCCTTGATAGGAAACTGATGATGATTTGGAGACTAGCTTGGAAGACTCGGAAGAGGAATATGAAGGGAACAAAGATGCTGCACGAGCACTGTTGCGTGTCAAACAAAAACTTGACGGATATGAAGAGGGTGAAATGAGAAGTGTGCATGGGCAGGTAATTTTTCCAGTATCGATACCACATGCATCTACTTGGATTATGTGGGAGTAAGAGGGTGTTTAATAAATCAACTTAATGACTTAATGACCTAATTTAAATTTTTAAGCATGTTTGCTAAAGTAACTTAATATTGTAAGTTAAAGTTCAAAATGATTTTAATAAATCAATTTAATGACTTAATAACATAAGCATAATTTAACATAAATTCACTTTAAGTCATTAAGTATTAAGGTTTACCAAACAGTCCAAGTCTCAGTAATTTTCTTTCTTTTCCATGTTGGTGCATAAGTTTGTTGTGCCATAACATCACCTTCAAAAGTTTTTGAAATCAGTTACTCAACATGAGCCATTGAAATCGTTGTGCAACAAGATGATAAATATCACTGCCTTTTGATTCTGGTGAGGCAGCTTTATGAAATCTTACACCATAAATAGCCTGCAGGGGCAATGAATCGGAAATGTCATTTACTATGGTGAATAACTAGCTCTGCCTCACTGGCACCGTTGTAATTGAATCTTAAGGAGCAATTGCATTGAGCCTAATGATAACTTGAATGCATAATCACACTTCTGCTGCTAATTATGCTGCCAGTGATGATAACTTTTCATATATCATATATTCTGGAAAAGCTATCTTATGTTGCACTTTCATGGCTTTTCAGTATGGGCCGATTAGTCTTGATATTTTTAGTAAAATAATGTACACAAGGTTGATACCAGAAGTCTATCGCACTTTGGTTACTTCCGAGTAAATTAGATATTTCAAGTCAAAGAATTAGACCTTTTTAAAGGTTTGGTCACTCGGCTCCAGGATTTTTATTTTCTTCTGTAATTCTTCCCCCCAAAAAAAAGTGTAGTTCCGGGGAAGCAAGCTTTAGAGAATCTTGCAGAGATAGAATGCAGTTTGTCCTAGAAACTCGGCAAGAATATTAAATGTACTAATACTAGCAGGAACTTGAGAACCCAATTTTTTGTTTTTGTTCTGTTCTTTCTCACAATATGATTAACCTGAAATTTTATTTGTAGGTTCGACAACTGATACAAGATGCCATCGATCCTGATCGTTTGTGCCGAATGTTTCCTGGATGGGGTGCTTGGTTGTGATGATAGTTGATCAACGTCTTAGCCCTACCGCCACCCAATAATCTTGTATAGGCGGCCTTTTGGTTAATTTCCATGTGAAAACTGAGGTAATAAGACTTATGTATTGGTGCGGTTGATGCCAGTATGCTTGCAACCTTGTTTGTTAACCACCCTTTTGAAGAGGCATGCTCTACTTCTGTAAATATAACAGTTATCTTCGCCACCCTCTGGTTTTGTTTTTCCTATTGCTGTAAGTGGGACTGACGCCATGGCCTTTTTTTGAGTACTTGCACGGATCAATCAGGGTATGATGCCTTACTAGGGAATCATTATTGTTCTTACTAAATGAATTGCATTTATGCCTGGCTATGGAATTCCAACATAAAAGGAATTTTAACCAATCCACTATTTCCGTAATCAAATCTTCGAGATCCGCATCATGCGACCACTTTCAGTACAAACAAATTTAAGGGGGCTCAGACGATCCAAAACACCACTACTGATGAATTGATGAATGGGAACCTAATCGAAAAGCTGATATTCTAATCAATGTCGTGAAGCAAACGCCGAATGTCTTTTATTATTTAAAGGAGATGCCAGCATGCCACAAATTGGATGAGTACGTTGCTTTGATTGATTTCTCTGCTGCCCCCAACTGGCCCTGTGATGCATTAACAAACAAAGGATGAACTCCACTTTAAAAGAGACATGGCATGCTATGGAAAAAAATCCAGTTTATTAGTCTTCTTGTCGGGATAGGAATCGAGAAAATTCCAAGTATGAAATTCTTCCAAAAAAAAAAAATTAAAGGTAATAAAGCTTAAAAATGGTTCGAAAATGTCTACTCTTTGGATTAATTTTTGTGTTTTATTGATGTGATTCTCTGATTCTCTTTACCATTTTCTGAAGTCTTAAATCTGAAAAAAGTTTATCGGATATAGCTTTTCGTCTCCCTTTAATGTGTATGGTATAAAGTATTTAGCTTTTCATCTCCTTTAAAGGTCATTGAGTGAGGATACAAAGAATTAGATGATAATATAAAAGAATTAGATATAAATGTAATTAATCGTATTTATTTGTATGAATCCGATCCATACTGCAGCCGACCTTGTTTGCCTAACATCATCTGGTGTTCTCTCCTAGAAAGGCGGACAGGTATACCCTGTCAATAAGAATGCGTAAAGGATTTGAGAGCATCTACAGCAGGATACAGAAAAATATATTTTTATTTCACGGATGAAGCCAATCTAGAAAAAGTCAAAAACGAAGGCTCACACGCGTTGAACACCGGGTGAATGCGCCTCTTGGTTCAAGTTCGCTAGATAATGCTGTAACCAGTTCAACCTTGACATGCACAGGAGGTAGGAGGTTACAAATGATAAGGACCAGGACCAGGACCAACCACGGCCACGTAGTGGCCTCGTCATGAGCCATTTAACCCCACCATCCTTTACATTTTCTAATCAATGTTTGGCAATTGTAAATGTAATTTTGGAATATATATATATATATATATAATAATTAAAATTTTATCTTTAAATTTGTGATCATTGATACTTAAAATTATATGTAAATTTGAAAATAACTTTTCCATGAGGCTATTTATAGAACCGCATTTGGTCAAAAGTGGGAGAAAGGACATATTACTGTTGTAATAAACAAAAGGGGATGGGATTCCCACCACTATCTGCTCGCATGTGTCATATGTCTCTGTATATAAACCAACGGCTCAAACACAACCAAGGGGTGCACCGCCCATCGGAAGGAGTATGAGACCGAGGCGGTTCCCTCTGTTTTATGAATTTAATCCATAACCACCGTCTCTCTGCCCTTTCATCTTCTCTCTTCCCCAAGTAACATTTCTCATACAAATACTCCTTATCTTTCTCCTTTCTCAACCAACGCATTCTCTTATATTCTACGTCAACCTTCCTATGAGCTACAAATCTATTTCAACTCAACTTCCTTCCAAAGATGTCTTCTCCAAATTTTCCTCGCCTATTCTTCCAATTTTTTGAATGTTTGATTGTTAGGATTTTCGCCTTATAGTTTTCTCCAGCGTCAATTCAGCTGCTGTTTTTCATTTCCTTCATGGAGACTATGGCGGTGGAGCCCTGGGATGTGATGTATCATACTGCAAATCACGGTGATGAAGCATCTGTATCGGATTGCGAAAGCGGCACTACCCATAATGAGCACATTCATGGCTGGTGAGATTGGATGAAGATGAAAACTGCACCGCATTATCGAGAAAGCATTCGTTTCTGGCTTGGGTCCCCTTCGACAGCACACGTCGGTTGTGGACATCCATAGAAATAGGTACGCCAGTGTTATCTCCCAAGCCCGGATGCAATCGTTTAGGATTTTCGGGCGCGCGGTGGAGAAGAAGTGTGGGGGCAATGCTAATGTGAAATTCGGGTGGTATGCTGCATCGAAGGATGAGATTGTAGAATCATCTCTCATGGTTTTAGCCACAGCAATGGGTTATATGGCTGCGGGGTCTATCTATATCCGCCATCATTCTTCCATTGAAAGGTAATCAATCTTGGATTTCTCTGATAATTGTAGATAGAATTGATTGAGAAATGGGTCTTTGATTAATTGCAATCAAGGCTTTTTATTGGTTTTGGCTTTTTATCCTGATAGAGATTTGTTCTCTTGTTCGTTTCTTGCAGTATGAAATCGTGTGTTGTTGATGAGGATGGTCTAGACATCTGTTACTTTGCCGAGTAATTTTGGGGAAAATGGAGGTCGTGCATCCAGGGTCTCAACAGTATCATCCGAGTTCTGAAGACTTCGATTCAGGTGTTGACAATCTTCCAGCTCCTAAGAAGTATATTGTGTGGAGCACCCACATGAATACCCATATTTTGCCAGAATATGCTGTAACCTTCAGAGCTCCTCCTTGCTTGAAAGTGAGCAATTGTATAATACTTGCCTTTTTTGTTTCCATTTCGTGTTCAAGTCATGATTGCACGAAGCTGTACTAATTCGATTTGCGCTTTAATTTGACTAGGATTCCTCAATACGCAAGGTTCCTTGAAGAAACCAACTTCCCCTTGGATGCCTTTTACAACTCTAATATCTGTGCTTTCCAAGTTCTTACCTCCTCAATCCGTTAACTTGATTGCCAAGCATCACCGTGATCATAGAGTAAGTAGTTTCCAAGTTGCATTTGATCTATGGTGGCACTATAAGAATGTCTTGCACTTTGTTGTATTCTGTTTTTTAACATTCATTCCTCCAAATTTGTACTCCAGGAGAATAAGATCCCACGACATGAGCTGATTCGACTAGTGAGACAAATAGCGGGGGATAAGTTGCTCACAGTGTCATCAAATCCCATAGAGCCAAGGTGGTGGAATAGATGTTCTTTTATCTTCTGAGTTGTGAAGAAATATTGTTCTCCTGTTTGGTGATTGTAGATCACACTGGATACTCAATTGATTTTGAATGGGTTTTATTGTTACCGTTCCTCTACTTCAACTGTGATAGTTCTTTTAGTCGAGGGTTTGTTTTGGATTAATAATGGTGTTTCAAAACTTGTTAAACATTGAACGCATAATAGGACTTAAAATAGATGCAATGAGACACTGCAACCTACAACAAGGATATTTCAATTTTGGCATGTCAGGTAATGACACCATGCCAAAAAAAACCCAAAATCCATGTCAGTTTTCCTGTACATGGCCTCAAATTGAAATTTCGAGTCATTTGCCTTGTGACATATGCCCACAGTCTTAACAATGAAGTACTAGTGTTTCATAATAATCTGTTGAGGGGATCTGGAGTGAAAATCTTAAATTTGAACTGTAATTTGTCTTTCTTAGGATAACCATAGGCATGGCAGTATTCCAAGATTGTATTTTACTTTCTTTTTTTTTTTTCCCTGAGGATGGAGATTCCTGCTTCTATGACTATCTGTTATTAGAGTTCACTTGTTATCTGGATTCAGAATTCACTCATTATATTTTGGCTAGTAACTGAGAAAGCAGTTATTCTCATCATGCATTATTATGTCCCTTGGGGTTTATTACAAAAAGTTTCAATGGTATCTGTTATCAGAATTCACTTGTCTAGGCTGATAGAGTGCTACTTTGCTTGAAAAAAAATAAAATAAAATTATTTCCAAGCTTTGATTTCTCCTCATCTACTATATGTCATATTTGTTGTTACCTTGCTTTAGTGAAGTGGACTCCCTGCAACCTAATTGCATGGGAAAAACCCCATTGGAGCTACTATAGAATCCTTGCTATTGCATATAGCAGTTATATTTTCTTAGAACTCCACGAATTCCTGGTTTTGAAGTCTGTCCTCTTTTCAGGTTGATTGTCTCTTGGTTTTTCATATCTTCAAGTTTCTATGAAGAAATCTGGTGGTAATGACAATTGTGTTTTCCATTATGCAGCAACTTAATTCAACTAATGGTTCTCACCAGAGGAAGGCTCAAAATGGTGCCAGGAATAGAATGGACAGCATTCAGCAACCTGGCAGTAGCATTGAATCAATTTATCTCGAATGAGCTCTAGTGTAAAGTTGCAAGTTGCAATGGCAAAGCGACATGAGAAGGCAGATGGAACCTTATCTGTATGGAACTGACATATACCATGAGCTAACTTGAAGCTAACTCGACCACACACCGATGGGAACAGACGCAACGGATGCCTGAGGCTTGAGTTTGGTATGTAGTGTTAGTAGTGTTTTAACATAGGGAATCAATATTTTTACACATCTTTAACACCGTTGTCCTTGTAAAAAAAAAAGGGTTTTCAAAGTAAATGCTTTCGCTGTTTCAGGAATAAGATGTCTCTACTACTATATCTAGAGCCAAATCTTTTTGAAGATGGAAATGGCCTGCTGATTCTAGACATGCACCATTCAAATTCTTTTCTTCTAGACATTTTCCCGATGAGTCTAGAATGTTGGAAGCAGCTATTTTGTAGTGTTGGTCATATTATCATACCCAAGCATTTGCCTTATGAGCTTCCTCTTCCTTCCTCCCAAGAAAATGGATCTCCATTAAGCCGAAGGAGACCTGGGAAAAAAAAAAGGGAGAAAAGGCCCCCTAATTTGGAGAGGATGGATTTGTAGTGTTTTTTTTCCCTCTCTTTTCTGCCTTGCAAACAAAGAAATATAAACAATGGCAACTACCCATAGGTGGAGACCCAATCAAGCCTTGGGAGGAAAGAAAAGAAAAAACAAAGATGGTTATGGTGTGGAAATGGCATACTATTTACGCGTTGGCTTTTGGCGGCGTTACCAACTTTGGCATAGACGGCCGATCACAAATTGACTATGTGGAATGACCAACTACATTCGCTTTCCAATTATTGTGATAGTTCCTTGAACTTGGCCCGGTTATTTTGTACAGCCCAATTGTGTAATAATGGGCTTAGTTTTCAGGGCTTCTGGATTCTGGGCATTGTAAACTCAAGCCACTCACATGCCTAATGATTTTTCATAGCTGGAATATTGTTTGTTCTATCATATGGGCCATGGGCCATGGGCCATCTTTTTGCCATGGCCAACTTCTTCACTGTGCAGCTCAATGGGCCATCTGCCAAAACCCCATCCCATTCACAAAAGGATTCTTAAGCATTCAAGGCTTCAGAGTCTATTTGAATTGCCCTTTTGGAGATAAAATCTGTCTTTTGACTTCTTCAAAGTAATAAAATAAAAAATGAGATCCATCAGTCAATCCCATTTAATTATTCTGGAGTTTTTTTTTTTTTATATATATATAGCTAGGTCAACGTCTCTAAGATCTTATGGGCCTGATAATGATGATGCCATGTAAGATTTATCCTTTCATACAAAAAAAAAAGGGTTTTTTTTCTAAATATCATAAGCCACAAGCATCCGGTGAGATTTTGAGAGAAATATTGTGCTATCCCGTACCCTAAGATTTCGAAACAATTTTCTGTCCATGGGTCACTTCTTGCTGATATTCGTCGTTTTCCTTTATGCACTTCTCGCGGTAGACTAGTGGATTGCCTCATTTTTGCCCAGCCGATCTGGGCAGTTCGTCCGGGCAGCCCCCATATACCTTATATCTTACGGATCCTGGAGCGAGCCGTAGGAAGTCCTTGCCACCGTTCCGATTCTTTTCAAGTTATATGGTATAACGACTTGATCTCTACTATGTAAATATTATCCACTCTAAACATAATGAATCATCATAACTTTAAAATGTGTTTATAAGGTTAAAAGGAATTCATATATATATAATACTAAAAACTTTTTCTCTTATTGAATGTAGGATATCACAATTACCTTTCATACAAACACAATGTCCTTAATCGAGTACAGATAGCCACCTCTTACAAGATAAAACAAACTTCCACACTCAATCAATGATCAACTTTAATAACATTTATATCAATTCATTCTCAATCATGTAGATATTATCCATTTTAAGTTCAATATACCCTTACAACCATGGGATAAATAACAAACCCTATAAAACAAAAGTGAACACACTTTAAAAAGGATCTAACATGTTTTTCTCTAATATAAGATTTTCACTCCAAGCCCTAATTCATTAGGATGTATGCATCTATCTTCCTAGGGATACTATATTTAAACAACGAAAGTATTTTAAATATGAATGTATGTGATTAAAACATCACCTTTGATCTTAATGTTATCAAATCAATTTCAATCAATAAAACGGATGATGTTGATGTCAAATATCTCCTGATTTTTCACTCGATGACACACCCTCTTAGACCTTGGCACTAGAAAATTGTGGAATTCTCTCTATGGGAATGAAGATTATGGCTTTCTCTCTCGAAGATGAAATGAATGAAATGTCTAACCCTAAACCTTTAAGGGTTTTATATAGAATTGTTTATAAGCTTAAGTGATTAAGTCCATTTTGAACTTGTGTTGCTCAATCTAAACCCCTAGGTCATAATTAATTAATTAGTCCTATTGAATTCTAATTAATTAAGTAGTCCAATTTAGAAAAATCATTCATAAGCTCTTGTGCAATATCTCATATTTACTCAAATGCCCTTATGCACACATACAAATGAAGAACTCATGTATCCATCAAATAATGTGTCACCAATAAATGTGAACTTGAGTGAAAACATTAAGACTTACAAGAAAATATTGGCTCCCTTTAAATCCAATTATAAAATTAACTCAATATCTCATTACAAAAAGTCAACTACACTCTAGTATCTTATAGGTATTAAATCAAGATAGAAAGCTTAGGGTTGGTAACTTAGTAACCATTACATGCAAGTTTCATATAAATTAGTATTCGTAATCTAACAAAGTAAATGCTATCAACTTCTAAAGGTCAGTTCTACTATCCTTGAGTCACAGATCATTTTATTATGTAATCAACTGATACTCTATCACAATAAAGAAATTACTACAACCACAAATTTCATAATCACATATCCTTAGAATCATCCAATAGGACACACAACTTCAAACCCATAAGATATCATAGGGCCTATATTGAGAATACTTGTTCTCATTTATCTTAGTCAACAATGACTCAATCCTTAAGGAATATATGACATCAAAATTTCACCCATAATTTAAAACCACTAAAAACTTCAAATTAGCTCAATATTCTCTCAAATTTGAGAGTTTATGCAACATAATAGCTTGGTGAAACTATGATTATTCAATAGTTAATGACATGACTCACCATAGGTTATATCCAATGTGTAACCATACACACTAGTTGACTCACCATGGGAAAATCATCCTGATAACCAAAACAAGTCATCCCTTTAATTATGAGATAGCATACTACAACCTTAAATCAATTGTCTAAGTTCATAAACCAGTTATGAATGAGTCATCAACTTGAAAATGATATAAGACTTGGATTTTCCATACAACTCCTAATACAGTTAAGTCATGTACAATGCAAGTGATACAAGTTTGAATGTTCAACATACATCATGCATGAATAGCATTAGTGAATGAAGAACCAAAATCATAATACAAATATTAATGAAATCCATTTATTGTTACATCGTCTTATGCTTTTAAGATCTTTATTCTAACAATCACTTACTAACCCTTAAAGTATGTTGGAAATACATTTGTGTGAAACCAAGGTTTTGTTAATCTTGATTTTGATGATAACAAAACAAGGTTTAGAACTAATGATCATATTTTAAGTGTGATTAGGCAAGACGATTTCCAAAGTGGCAATCACAAAGACAAATCAAGCCAAGGAGAAATCATGAAGAAGAAAACCACCTCAAAGAGAAGAGTTTTTCAAGACTTAAGCTTCATAAGATCTCTTTGTAAGGTTGTTGGTGCACTAGGACTTTCATGTATTTCATTTTTTATTTTTGCACCAAAATCATCCAAGAGTAATATTGTTTTAAATATCTTAAGAATTGGATGATTTCATGTTTTCAACTAAAATTTTGTGTTAAATGATTTTCAAACTTGTGTTAAAAGGTTTTAAGTTTAAAAAGGTTAGGTGTTGAGCCAAAAAATGACTCAACTGGTTCAACTAGTCAACCGGTTGTGCTCGTCCGGTCGAGGACCAGTTGAGGGAGGCAAAAAAGTTTCTCTCTCTCCCAGTGGCCTTCTCTTCTTGGTCAAGGTTGAACCTCAACCGGTTGAGGTCCGGTCGAGGTCCGGTTGAGGCCCAACGGTCACCTGCCAAGCATTAAATGCTAACGGCTAGTCAACCGGTCGACCCCTAGCTCGACCGATCGAACCCCAAACGGCTAGTTTGGCTTTTTTTTCTATAAAAAGGTTTCAATCTTCATTGTTTCAAGAGTTTAACCTTCCCAAATCTTTCTTGATTATATTTGAGCCTTTGAAGAGTATTTTTGAGTGCACCATTATTTCAAAACTTGCATATCTTTAGTGCACCATTCAATCTTAGCTTTTCTTGTATCATTTGAGCTTAAAGTTCTTGTGCTGGGATTTTTGAGAGATCATTATATTTGTAAACCTTTGAAAGGAAGTTTCTCAAGTGTAGGGTATCACTTGAGGGGTTGTTCAAGAGAGGGATATCTCTTGAGAAGTGTAAAAGGTGCTTAGAGCCAAAAGTCCAAGAGGGTGAATTAGAACCATAATCCAATTGTATTGCTTGAAGGCTTGGTTTGGAAGCTTTGGATTAGTGGAACCTCAAGCTCGGGATTGAAGCTAGAGGAGAGTGGATGTAGGTCGGGTTGCGCCGAACCACTATAAACTCTTGTGTTTGTTTTCTCTCTTCCCTACTCTTTAATTTATATGCAATTGTCTTTATATTACTTATTATATACTTGCATATAATTGTCTCTTCATTCACATAGTTTAAATTTGCGAAAAGAGACCATCACCCTATTCACCCCCCCCCCCCCCCCCCCCCCCCCCCCCCCCTCTCTAAGGTGATTACCATAGGTTGGATTATCATCATATTTCTAACAATTTGATATTTATGTTTTCTTTGTGACCATCAAAGACTCTGCTCGACAAAGCCTTGGTAAAGGAATCGATCGGGTTCTCCCCAAGAGGTATCTACTCCATAGTTATATCACATATCTATATTATCTCATGAATAAAGCGATATTTCCTCTTAATGTGTTTATCCTTTAATGGTTTTTTAGTTCTTTAGACTGTGCCAACACCTTATGATTGTCACAAAACAAGGTCATGGGTGGTACAACCAAGGGAACTATCTCAAATCCTATGAAAAACTTCCTAAGCCAAACAAATTATTATAGTTTTAGAAGTTGCAACATATGTAGCTTCATATTGGAGTCAACAATGCAAGATTGCTTTACACCTCTCCAACTAACAATCGCACCACCTAAAATGAATACAAAGCTAGAGATAAGCCTATGACAGTCCTTATCAAACTGAAAGTCTAAATTTGTGTACCTAATGGGTATTAACTCATCCCTATGGAACACAAAATGATTCCTCGTTTTCCTAAGATAATTGAGCATATGCTTAACTACCATCCAATGCACTATAGTATTAGATTAAACTGATATCTAATCACCATCCTACTACAATGCAAATGTCTGGTCCACTACATAGCATCACATACATAAGGCTACCCACTTTAGAGGCATATGGTACTGTTTCCATGCGTTTTTTATCCTCAAGTGTCCTAAAACACTAATCAGAAAGCAAATCTTTATGCTTAAAGGGTAGCAATCCCTTCTTAAAGTCATGCATCACATATTTGACCAAAGTTTATTAATATAGGTGGCTTAAGACAATGCAATCTTTTTCTTCTTGCAATCCCTAAGGACTTTAATCCTTAAAATATGCTATGTTTGTCTCAAATTTTTTATTTGGAACTAAGTAAATAGACAAATTTTATTTGATGACAATAACTCTATTGTTGGAATATTTAGAGAACTCCATTACAAACCCCAGATCAATAGGATGCATGTATTTATTTTTATATGCGTACTAGATCTAGGCAATAAAAGCATTCAAAATCAAAATCTTAGATCTTAGTACTCAAAAAATATTACCTTTGATCTAAATGTTCTCAAATCAATTCTAGTTAATGAAGCAAATGATTCAAATCTCAAATACCTTGAGATATATTCTATTTGATGGATCTCAAATACCTCGTAATATTCTACCTAATGGATCTCCATGTGGGGATAAAGACAATGACAATAATGTCTAACCCCAAACCCCCAAGAGGGTTTATATAAACTTCTTTGTAGGTTTAATTAACTTGAGTCCACTTTAGGTTTGGGTCATTTAATTTATCCCACTAGGTCTTAGTTAATTAATTAACCCTATTAGGCTTAAATTAATTAATTAGCCCAATCCAGAAAAATCATTTGTAAGCTCTTTTGCAATCTTCAATATTTATCAAAATGCTCTTATACAGATGAATAAATAACCAAATAGTGTCACCAAGAAATGCAAACTCAAGCAAAGACTACTAAGAGTTATAGGAAAATATTGGCTTCCTTGTAATCAAATTCTAAACTTGACTTAACATCCCACCACGGGGAATCAACTACACTTTGATAACGCTACATCATTCTCAATTAGTAAATTGTCATCTTCATTCAAGATCTAAAATACTACCATGCTTCCTTACAACTTCTTGTATGCATAAGGTTTATCCTTGTATTAATCAAAGCTAAAGGCCTTAATTTCCTAATCAAAACACTTGTTCAATGAGTGACATGCTTACATTAATCCATAAATGAATTTATGCAACTTGCATGCTAGATGTTTCTATGCCCTTTGCTTTGAAATCATCTAGTTGCTTCATATATGATTTTATCAAGATAACCATTCAAGAATGTTATCTTGACATCCATCTATCATATCTCATACTCAAAATGTATCATAATGGATAAGAGTACTATAATGGATTTCAGCATGGTTATTATGAGACGGTTTCCTCATAATTGAAAACATGTTTTAGATCATAACCTTTAGCTACAACCTTAGCCATATAAGTCTTTAAGTTTTCCATTCACTCATTTCTCCCTCTTTTAAATCCACTTATACTTATGGGTTTTATCCCTTCAAGTGTTCCTATAAGAATCCAAACTATGTTAGAACATGAAGATTTTAACTTTCCCTCCATAACTCATTATAAATGAGCATCAACATCTTTCATTGCTTCATTATAATCTATGGGATACATCTCTTCCGCTATAGTGAGACACTTAAGTACTAGAAATATTAAGAACGGAATGTGTTTGTACTCCCTAAATCCATAGTATCATATGCAATGTGAGACTATTTTCTAGTTTTTTTCAATGTATGTCAGCATTCACCTTATAACTTATCATATAGTCTTCTTCCATAAATCCAACATTTGTGTTAACAAATTCCTTTTAGTTGGGTTGACTATAAAAGTAATGACACAGGAGTTCATCTTGGATAACCTACAAAATGATATGTCTCACACCTTGCTTCCAAACATGGATGAAAATTTTGAAATATATTGTTGATATATCGAATATATATCTTGTATTGGTTGGGACCGAAGTGAAACACACAGGCCAAAAGTCGACTAGGTGATCTATCCATAAAGTCGACAAAAAATCACTAATACATCGTTGATATATTAGTAAATGATGATTTATTGGTTACAAATCTATGGAAGATTGTGTGGTGGAAGAAACTTGTCGACAAATCGGTAAAAAGTCAAAGACTTTTTATGAAGGAATTGGATTTAATCCAACAATCTGGATTTGCAATGAGTGATCCAACAACTAGATTTACTATAATGCCCAAAACCCAATTTAGGGGTAAAATCATAATTTAGAAAATATTAATTAATTAAAGTAATTTAATAAGGGTGAAAAGGTTTTTTCGTATTTAAAACCCCTAGAAATAACTTAGATCTTTCTTATCTTCTCTATTCAGAAAACTCTTTTACACATAGATTAGAAATATTAGAGAGCATAGGGCTGAAGATTTGGAGGTTTAGAGTTTGAAGATCAATTTTTCAAGTAAGATTTTTAATCCTTAAATTAATATTTTATATTCGTTAATTAGTTTTGAACACTTTGGATATTCTTTGGAATATCTCAATTTTGATTAGAGTTCGTTTAATTAATTTCTAGGTTAAAAAGATTAAAATTTTATGAACATAGTTTGATTTATTAATGGAAATCGATAAATTTTGATTACTCAAATGAATGGATCTAGATAAAATATAAAATAAAATATAAAATTATATAGTTTCGGACATGAAAATTACATCAAATTTGTGAGTATGGAGGTTAAAATTTTTTACTTTAGAGAGGAAAAAAAATGATGAAAGATGTGTAGGAAGAATTTGGCATGTTGAAAAAAAAGAAGAAAAAGAATTGCATGGGGTATTTGTTAAGTTTCAGTAAGAGATTTAAATATTAGTAATAATAGATTAATACAAATAAATATTCTTAAAAGATTTAATTTAGATAAGTTAGAATAAAGAAATAAATTATTGTTTAGGAAGTTGAAAATAATATTGGATGGTAATAATATTAATATGAGAAATTAATTAGGATCCCTAATACTTAATAAAATATTTTTAAGATTATCAAATTTATATATTTAGATAAATAATCAATAATCAATATTGTGTATGATATTATGTTAAGTGATGAGTAAATTCGTCAAGCTAAATACTTCAAGTTTTTTAGTACTTCTTCAAGGTAAGGGAAATTAATGTAAATTTTTATAGAATAAAATAATTTCCTTTTTATATTGTATTTTGAAATATGTAAAAATATTATTTTTATCTTTTTGCATGGATGAGCGACCTGGGAGAGCCTTGGATGGACTTGGCCTGAGGGACCTTACCAAACCCCTTATAAACACCTCTTCCACCCTGATTTACAATCAGCCTGATCGTAGAGCACTTCTGATCTTCAATCAGCCTGATCTACGACCACCCTTAGGCGGACCTGACTCTACTAAAGAACTTTAAATTTGCAAACTCTTTCACTTGATCTCCAGTATCAAATATGTGTTTTGTATGGAAAGTATATTTGAGAATCTTCTTTATTTATTTATGAAAAGTGAAAAATTTTAGAGATATGATATTTTGTTTTGCAAGTTTGAATTAATGAAATAAAGTGTTTACTCTAGATTATATGACCTTAGTCAACAGGTTATAATTGTTGACATATTCAGCCCTAATCGACGGGTTATAATAGTTGATATTATATGGCCCTAGTCAACGGGTTATAATTGTTCACATTTGGTTTTGTTCACCTTAACTAAAACAAATTTGAAACTAGTCACTCATTTGCGAAGTCCCACCTAATTGGACACCATTTGTTATTTGATAACCAGAGCAAAAATATTTTGAATGTATTTGATTTGGTTTTGATAATAAATTGTTTTGAATTGGTTATAAGAAAGTTTTGTTGAAAAGTTTTGAATATATTAGCATGTTTAACCCAAAAGTTTTTATGAAAATGAATATATGTTATATCTCTTATTTGTAATTATAATTAAAAATATTTTATTAATGAAACTGTATTGATGTTTCTTATTGAGCTTTAAGTTCATCTTCATTCGTTGATAATTTTTCAAGTACTCTCAGTTCGGGCGAGAAGTGATAGCTAGGTTAAGGAATTTTTCTTTACTAGGATTTTGGTTCAAACTTTATTTTGGACATTGTTTAGATGTTAAAATTTAATTTCCTATTTAACTTATTTGAATTTGGAGTTATTTTTACAATAACATTATGGTTGATGTGTTAATTTTAAAGTTGAGATTTGGGGATCATAGAATTTATTTATTTTACTACTCTGAACAAAAAATTGATAATTGGTAATTTTCAGTTACAATATGAATGTTTGTGTCGTTTTCACTTTGATCATTTGGGCTTGAGGTGTGAAATGACTGTCATGCCCTTGGAGTGGGTTTTGGGGTGTGACATTTACGCCATGATCCAATGGTAAAAAAAAAAAATCCAAGAGCCAAAATTCAATCTAGAGCTTGATCTAACGACCAGGACCAATTCCAACAACTATTTGAAGATCTAACAATTAAATTTCATCTAGATTTTGATCCAATAGTTAGAAATAAATTATAACGTTAAATTGACCTTTCAACGACTAGTTTGGCCCAAAAAATTTCTATAAATACTTGATTCTCAATCCATTTAATCTAGAATTCAATTCAAAGTTTTTTTTATCTCTTATTGCTCAAATTTTAGTTATGATTGCTCTCAAAATTTTATAATTTTGGGAATTTGTTGCTTAAGTTGTGGAATAGTTCCAAATCAAGGTTGCTCGATTACTTTTAAGGTATGTATGTAATTCAATTAAAATAATTTAATTAGTAGAATTAAATAATTTTAATGATTGAAATTATTAGTTCAATTTTAATAATGGTTTCATATTAATCTTTAATTATATTGTCAGGTTTGAATGTCTATTATATATTTATATTTAAATAACCTAATTAGTACATTTTCAATAGATTTAAGTAAATTAAATTTGTGGTTTAATTCATGTTATAGTTCACTTTCAACTGCAATTAACTTAATATTAGTTTAATTTTAGTAATTTAAAAATTATCATAGTATTTAAATTAGATGTTTCAATAGATTTAAGTAATTTAAAATAATGGTTTGATTTTAGTATTTATTAAAATTAGTATAGTATTGAAATTAAATTATAGTCAATTATTTATTCAATTTCATGTTATGCATCGTTCACTTTTAATTATAATTAAATTTAATGTTAATTTTATATTTAAGTTAAATTATAGTAAATTGTATATCTAATTTCATTTATATGCATAGCTTTACATTTTAATCACCCAATTAGTACATTTTCAGTTTATTCAACTTTTGGTTATAATTAAATTTAATATTAGTTTTATATTCAACTTCAATTATAGTTTAATGTATTCCCAATTTCATTTATATGCATAGCTCTACATTTTGATCACTTAATTAGTATAGTTTCAATAGTGTAACCTCAACATGCATTTATGGATTTATATATAAATATTTACAAGTTATAGGGAATGGCTAATGGAAGTGGAATTGCAAGTGTGGGTAGGAGTAGCACAATGGGATGTCATCCCAGAAGAAGGCATTGTACACCTATGGAATGGGACAAAAATGACGCAATTTGTAACTATTGTGGTTTGCTAATTAAGAGTGGAAGCATCACTCAATTTAAGTTTTATTTATCGCATACAGACCCAAACTCAAACAGCAAAAAGTGTCCTAAAGTGTCTTGAAGTGAAACAAGATATAAGAGATCTTTTACATCAAAAAAGTAAAGCAAAAACAAAGTTATAGATATTTAAGAAATTTGAGTTCAATTATGTGGCATAATGGAAAGGAGTCACAAACATGTTATAGATAAGAATGATGATGATGATGTCTACATGTATTGGATTTATATGCACCCGATGAACACGATGCTTATTGAGTTGTAGTTCGAGCCTTAAAAACTAGTGAATGGGACTGACAACAACAAGAAATGTTAGTCGGAAGCAAGTGTAAAAAAGACAAACCTTCATATCCTAATCAATGATGAAAATATCGGTAATCACAAATATAAGAATGAAAACTTTATAAATAATTATAAATATTTAACTTAGAGTCTATCCATCATAATTGACAAAATCTACCACCATATGTTCAATAGTAAGAATATGATGTGTACCTTCATTTCCTTAGATAGTCTAACCATTCTTTTTCCACTATTCTAAAAAAGTCAGAGGAATTATTTGCCCTAAAGCTTGCTCTTTTCATTCCCTCTCTTAAACTTCCCCTATTTGGTATTGTTATTCTTTGTCATAGTAAAAGGATTTAAAGTACCCTTGACACTCATATGAATACTCTCCTAATCTTCGAAAATCCCCTTTAACCATCCTAAAAAAATTGATAAAGTCTCTTTGCCACCAAATATTTCTTACGAACTAAAGGAAATATTAGGGACTACGAAAATAAGTATATGTAATTATTTCAATGCAATAATTAACACCATACAATAATCATTGACCATTCAAAGTGATTAATAAATTTAGCAAGAATGTAGTACTTTTAATAACTACATTTATCGCATGTAAGATATCTTAATATTATAATAATCAAGTCTATCTTAAATAGTTTATAATCTTATTATTAAGCAGAGAACCTCTCGTTGCCTTGAACTTAAAAATTACACCAAAATCGTAAAACAAATATAAAAGCTAATAAGAGTATGGTGCATGGAATTTACCTACTCCATAGGTGGAAGAAGGGTGCGAAGATGAAGGGCTTCTTCCCCTACCCCTAGGAATAAATGAATGGTACGATAGATATCTCAATGTCAAAAAGCCCGGAGGGACAATGCCGCTACAGCATGATAATGACGTTAAGTGCACTAATCATGCCAAATCCCACGATTTTACACTCACTTTTCCTTTTCACTAGCGACAAGCCTAACTACCACGTCACGCCACCAATCTCTCTGCAGTCTGCACCACCCTTCACTCTCAAGCTTCTCTCTAATCCATCCCCTCTCTCCCCACGTTCCTCAAGCATTTCCATTCCCATTCAACTCAATTCATTGTTTTATCATTGTATGAGGTGATGCAACACGCCCAATTACATTCTGCCACGTCAGATGATCCGTAAATGTAGACCCCTTCAACTTAATACCTGATGATTCCCCAAAATCTTAGCTTAGTGAATATAATAATATATATTATATAGTCCATGTCATATGTTGCGTCACAATTTTTTCAATATTCTAAGACAAACCCATTTAAAATTACAAAT
This sequence comes from Vitis riparia, assembly GCF_004353265.1. Taxonomy (NCBI): domain Eukaryota; kingdom Viridiplantae; phylum Streptophyta; class Magnoliopsida; order Vitales; family Vitaceae; genus Vitis; species Vitis riparia. The sequence continues at coordinate 10,180,669 of NC_048447.1, read as the reverse complement.
ATATCTGGTGGTCTACAAAATGTTGGATCACGAAAAGACCTCTCATACAATTGATTGTTTTTCTTTTTTATAAGCTGATATTAACTATTATTTTGATTTATTGTTATTTTTATCGTGCACTCCAATGATACGTTTATCTTTGTACGTCAGAAATTTTGATTGAGCTTGAATTTGTCTAACAATTATACAATTGATAAAATCAGTTCATTTATGAAAATACATGTAATTACGAATATATTAATATTTTAATTTTATAAATATATCGAAAATATATCACGGATATTTAAAAAAAAATTAGATAATCTAAAATTAATCAAAACTTATAAAAATATTGAGAAAAACTCTAATATATATATATATATATATATATATATATATATATATATATATATATATATATATATATATATTATAATAATTTTATAAATTTATTAAATTACATGAAATATTATTTGACAATAATATTGTGATATTTGATTATAATATATCTCATTTTAAAATTATAATTCATTTAATTTTAATTGTATTAAATTATATAAAATAAATTATGATATATGTTTGAATTTTTTTAATATTTTTATTTTTATATTTAATTAATATATAAATGATATAAAAATGATAGGTTTTACATTTTTAGTGATTAATTAAATAAAACTTTAAAATAAAATAATTAAAATTAATTTATTTATGATAATATTTTTTATAGTTTTACTATATATATATATATATATATATATATATATATATATATATATATATATATATATATATATATAGTGCATATTATTTATTAAATAGAAAGTCTATTGGTCATTCAAGGTAAGTTTATACTTGTTTTTTTTGAAAAATCGCTTCATCAAATTTTCATCTGTCTTTTTCGTTTCGCCGATGGTCGATATGTGAAATTTTCCAAAATTTTCATCCATGGTTTTTTCTTGATGTTATGGCACGTTTAATAATTGGAAAATTGTCGGAATCATGCAGATTAAAGGTCGGTTTACTTCCAAACCAAGGTTTTATTATCTACAAACGTCACCTCGTGCGACTCCCAGTTTTTTCCTCTATAAATACCTTCCTCTTGCTCCTCTAGAAGGCACCAACCTTGATGTTGATCTAAATCATTTTCATACGCGCATCAACCTTAACTTAATTTTATTTGGTCAGTAAGAATGGGATGGTTTTTCTTTCTTCCTTCTTTTTTTAATTATAAGTAAAACTAAGATAACAAGTCAATTCATACACATAAATATATGCATTCATTCAAAAATAATAATAATATCGATGATAATAAAAAGATATGATAATTTTATTTTTATAAATTACACTTGGTTGATGGGATAAGATAAGATAGGATATGTGTATCAAAAATATGAAAATCATATTTTAATCGATTAATTTTGTGAAATAAAAAAAAATTATGAAATATATATTATTTTTAATATTTAAAATAAATTTTATATCACATTTTAATATTTATATTTTTTAAAAAAATCTCTTATATTTAAGAATATTCATAATTAAAATATTTAAACTTTACAAATAAATTTTTTTTATGTTATATTATTTTATAAATATTTTTTCAATTCTTTTTATTTAACAAGAAATTTAAGTTATAATAAAAAAATATTATTTTTCAAAATAAATATATATAAAAAAATTAATAAAAATAAATTTATGATACTTTGATATGCATATTTTATATTTTAGTATGAGAATAACATATCCCCAAGTAAAAAGGATTAAAAAAAAAAAAGTAAATGATGTATCCTAGAACTTATATAATCTCGATCCCCAAGTAAAAAGGATTAAAAAAAAAAAGTAAATGATGTATCCTACCACTTATATAATGATTAATCTCGATGACTTGACTTATCATATGTTATTACTTATCAAATATTGAATAAATATAATATTTATTTTTTTATTCTATTTCATATATCAAATATAATGATTATGTTTTTAATATAAAAATACCGAAACGAATTTTAAAATTTTTAACATTTTAATGGTCATAATTTTTTGTAATTTCCGGGTTCCTTGCAAGCAGTTGGAAGGTTGAGGACAAAAATGAAAGCAGAGTAGTAATGATACCTGAACGTTGAAGGCTTCAACAATGAGTAATTTCCGTCCAATTATGAGCATGAGCGTCGTTTGCGTGCCTACCAAGCATCAATTGTAATTCGGGTGAGAAAATAGATTTTTGTTGAACTGCATTTTTTCTCAAATTACTCGGAATTATGTTATTACGTGGCAGAAAGCCAATGTCACAGCTGATGCAGAGGCTAACGAAAGTACACGTGTCCAATGATGGTCCCTCAAGACGAGTGTACAATACGCTCCACATCTGTAAGTTTGTAACCCACCGTCTTTTTACCTAAAAAGGGATAAAGGAGGCGCGGATGAAATTATATTAATACCCCTAGTGTTCACCTTTCTTACAACTGCGTGTAGAAGGGACGTCATTAAGGAGCAGATCAAGGGACGGAGAGTAATATCTGCAGGATCTAAAAGTGTGTGAGCACATACACCCAAAGACGTCGGCGTCTGAAAACATAGGGAACAGGTGTGAGTTGATAGAGTAACACGTGTTACGTAATAAGCAAGGAAAGAATTGGGGCGCCAACAAACAGAGCCTTGAAAGCGCGTAGGTTCCGTCTCTTAATCCCTGGTGTGGGGTATATGAGTATATCGTATATGTATGTGCATATCTCTTTCGCTTTCAAAAGAAAGAGCATCGTCTCGACTCTCATTGCATAGTAGCATATGAGGAGGCAGTTTCCACAACTACTTCCGCCTATTTATTCGAGCACCAAAGCACCCACACTTTCGGTCATTTCTACCAAACGCACCCTTCCCTCTCTCTCCCCTCCCAATATATTCTCTCGGTTTCTCTTTGTTTCTGCGTTGTTATCTATGGATTGTGGGGTCGAAATGCAGCGGAGTCCAGTGCTAGGTCTTTCGCCCAGCTTCAACAGCTACAACTCCGGCAGGCTTGCTGAGATTGCTGCCAGGATTATTGAAGAGTTGGGAGAGTCGGAGTTTCAAACCGAAATTGAAGCTGGAAATGATCTTGAGGAATCCATTCATTCTTTGCAAGTTAAAGAAGGTGATGAGGAATCCGCTCTTTTCTCCGAAGTTAAAAGTGGAAATGATGATGAAGACGTGAAAGAGGATGAGGTCGATGGTGATGGTGATGATGATTCAGAGTTTGCTTTTGTGTGGAGGGAGCCGGAGACGTCGCCGATTTCGGCGGATGAGATTTTCTACAACGGCCAGATTCGGCCGGTTTTTCCGATTTTTAACAGGGATTTACTGCTAGGCGAGGGGCAGAACCAGGATGTTTCCGTAAAGCCGCCGACTCCGGCATCGATTCGGCGTCCTTTGAGGAAGCTTTTGATAGAGGAGAGAGGAACGGGTTCGTGCTCGTCATCGGAGGCTGACGAGCTCGAGGGAGTGCCGGCAGGGACGTACTGCGTGTGGACGCCCAAGGCGGCGGAGTCTCCACCGGCAAGGTGCAGGAAGAGCAACTCCACGGGATCATCGAAACGGTGGAAGTTCCGCGACTTCCTCCACCGGAGCAACAGCGACGGCAAGGACACTTTCGTCTTCCTCACTCCGAACTCCAGCATGAAGAAAAAAGCAGAAAAGGAAGCCCCCTCGGGCGCCGGAAAACCTAAGCCAAAAGCAGTAGCCCGGGAGAATGCGACGTCAGCAAACCGGAAAAACAACACAGCGGCAAAGAAGGAAGGTGATCGACGGCGGTCGTTTCTTCCGTACAGGCAAGATCTGGTAGGATTCTTCGCAAATGTGAACGGCTTGAGTAGGAATCTCCATCCCTTCTAGAACCTCAGATCCTCCATGCCTACGAGGCTATCTCCAGTGGCTGGCTGCTTGCTTTGTGATTACTGATTTTGTTAGGGCTTTTAGACAAATATATGGAAATTTTGGTGTTTTCCTGTAAATATATTATATTTGATATGGTTAATCAAATTCCCGTACTTTTCTTATATGGATCATGGAGATGAGCAGAGAATTTTGGTGAAACATCCTTCATCGGCCATTATTGTTTAAGGTTTTCTTTATGGTGTACCCAAAAAGCCACTCAAAAATCCGAACCCAGCACACTGCATCTGATTTTTCATTCTCTTTTTCCATGAAAAGGTATCATAAATTATTTTTAATATTAAATATTAATTTCATTCTTCCGTTTTTCTGGTGGTGAGAATCCACGGGTGATTTCTGTGGTGAATTTGAGAGGTGGGGCAGCAGGGATTATCGAGTTTGTCCTCCCAAAATTTAGTGGAGAGGAGAGGAAGGAAGAAGATAAAATCAGAATTTGCCATATAAAAAAAAATAAGCAACAAGATGAGGATCGGAGGCCCCACATAATGATAAATTTGTAGAACATGTCAAAAAACCACTAGAAGATTTGGGATGAAAGAAAATATTTAAAAAATTCATGGTTGGCGGTTGGTACTGGAATATGAATCTTATTTTATAGGCCTGTCGGAGGCATAGAGGGGTCTTGGAGGGTGATTTGCAAGGAAGACAAAACAAATATTGTGGTTCATTTCTTTTAAGTTGTAACCATAAAATACAAAAAGTCAAATAAAAAAAAGAAGGTAAATTAGAGGTTTGCAACCACTCCCCACTTGGATTTGTATGATTTTCAGGAGTTGTCACTTTTCTTTTCATATTGGGAGAGCTTTAGACTTGTATGAATGAGTTTAAGGAATGATGAGAAGTCTTCTAAATGTTACAAAAGTTTATAATTATTTGAAGTCATTCTTAAGTTAGAACTTAAAAGCCCCACTTCAATTGAGTTTTAAAAAGTCAATAACCCTTTTTTAAATTTAATCAAAGACTTTCAAAAAATTGTGACTTAAAAAAAGTTTAATTGATAAATTAGAAATTGTGACTTTAGTTTTATTTGAAGCTAAAAATAAAAAGAGATCTTGGCATTTATTAGATAATTTTGGTCTTATTTGGAGCTAAAAATAGAAATTATCTTTAAAAAAAAGATTTTGGTAGTTAATAGATGATTTAAAAATTGATATTTTAGTCTTATTTGGGGCTAAAAATAGAAAGTAATCTCAAATCAGATTCTAGTAATCACTTCCAATAAGACTTTTTTGGGAGAAATTAAGAAAAATGAGAGAATAAAAAAAAAAAAAAGTGGGTTGATCATGTAAAGGAAAGTCTCAAGTCTCATGAATCTTGCAAGTTGCAGGCTTGCAGCAGGGGAGTGTGGGGCTGGAATGTCTCATCAAATTTCAAGGATGAAATTATGAGAAGGTGAGGTGAGGAGTTAGGGATGAGTCTTAATGGGGAAAACGCTGAAAGCTTGGCATTGGTCTGCAGGACGTGTCATGGAAATGTACTAAATTTGTGGTGTCACCCTCATGAGATAAGAGCCTCAACCAACTCAGTGGACCCGTGAATCGGATTAGGATGTTGTTCACAATAATAAAATATAAGATTTACCTCTGAGTCATGAAAAATATATAATTAAAATTTTATATATTTTAAAATTGTTTTGAAACATTTATAAAAAAAATGGAAATGAATTTAAAATAATATATAAAAATAATTTATTAATTTTAAATTTAATTTTTTATTTTCTTTTCTATATATTTTCTTTCAAACTTTTATAGAATCAAATATAATTGTAGGAGTTTTGATATAATTTAATATTTGTTGCTTCATGGTTTAAGTTGATTTTAAGTTAAATTATATTTAAATTAATTTAAAATTTATTACTCATTTTTTTAACTTTAAGTATTAAGTTTATTTGATAAAATTAACTTAAAACTTATTATAAATCATCAAATTAATATATTTATCTTCATAAATTATAATTATGATAAAAATGTTGAATAACAGTGGAAATCATGCCGTAACAAAAGAGATCATGGAGTTAATTGAGACAATAAAAGTGAAAAGGTAAAATAAAGATATAAATTTAAAATTTTAAAATTACTTTTTATTTTAAACCATATCATTAAATTATTTTATCAAATATACTTAATGTATTTAATAACTTAAATTAAGTTATTAAATCATTTTAATTTGTTATGTTAGGTTATCAAACACCCACATAGTCTAAGTGAATAAACAATTCACTTATATATTTGTTTAAAAAATGAAAGCAGAGAACCCCACACTTCTCCACCAAAAGAATTTAGTGGTAAGGAAACAGTGAAAGAGGTAGGCTAGTGATTTCTCAGGGGCTTTGCCTAATCAAGAATGGAAGCAACTAGGAAGCTATAATTCACTGAATTTCCACTTGTCATTTTCAAAGAAAATGGAAATCCAAGACTTGGAGGCCTGCGATTGGGCTGTCAGGGCTCAGGAGCAATTGTACCATGTCAATGTTTGAGCCAATTCTAAGTCTTTGGACCCTTGTATTTGAGAATAATAATAGTAGTATAGGAGGAGGACCCGGAGAAAAAACCAAAGGAAAAGAGATCAGTTAGCAATATTTCCTGTGTCCCATTTGGGTGCCAATTGGTCTTGGCCTCTGTCTTTTGTCATTTTCTCAATGCCAATCCCACTGCAAAAGCTTCCACCCAAGCCTTGGAAAATGAAAAATCTAGCTATAAAGTGTGAATGATGCTCTCTCTCTCTCTCTCTCTCTCTTTCACAGTGGGAAATGAAGACCAGTGTAGGTGATGCAAGGTTTCGTCAAAAGAAGTTGATTTCAAATCCTCTTCCAGCTGTGGGAATTTGGAACCATTAAATCAGGGAGGGGGAAAACCATTTGCCCCACTTTTTACTCCTGGGAGTGTGTAAGACTGTACTAGAATAGGCAAATTGACTGCACAACATGGAAGAAAGACAAGGTCCTACTGTAGAGGATGTAAGCCTATATTTGATTTTTGAAAAATTTATGCCAAATTCTGAGAAAAATATATATATATATATATATATATATATATATATATATATATATTTTTATAATAAAATCAAACATAAAAATATAATTTTCCTTAATAATTTTTTTATTAAGTATTTTCTCAAAACCAAATATAAACAAACTCTCTCTTACCATATTTTTTTCCTTTTTATATTCAATTTATCTTTTAAAAGTTTAAGTTTATTTTTATATTTAATTCATTTTTTTTTTCAAATGAGTTCACTAAATTCAAACTGTCTTTACACAAAATTATCTTTTCAAAATACAAATTCATTTTTTTAATAGAAAAATTTATTGTTTATATGGAACTTTTAAGGAGAATTCAATTTCACACCAACTGCAATAACTTTAGAATTATTTTTATAAAATGATTTAAAAAAAAAAAAATTGCTGTGGTTGTGCAAAAAGCCCCACAAAGGGAGCTGGGTCCATCAGACAAAATCAAGCCCACATTGATCTTTAAAAAAGTACTCTCATTCTAGATTTTTTCAAAGTGACCTAACCAATAAAAAGGTATCTCAACCACCTCATAATTTATCTAAGTTTTCATGGTAGAACTCAAGAGTTTTGCCTATTCTAAATTGTGAGCAGCCTATGAATTCTTTAAGAGTAATGCAACACAAGTTGAGATAAAGAATGGCATCTTCTTTCCCTTATTTTTTATTTCTTGGGATCCAAACAAAACTATAATTACAACTTCAAAAGGGTAGGAAACATTAGGTTTGGACTGGTGAGAAATGATTGCAAGTGAGTTTGATTCTTAAAACTTCTTCTACACATTCCCATAAAGAAAGGGAGTGAAAGTTCTGTGGATCGGTGGCAGTAGGACATGTGGGCCTTTCTGTGGGGGGGGGGCGTTTGGCATCTGCCTCTTTTACTTCTTTCAGGGCATATGTGTAGACATGGGGAAAGCCTGTAAATTCCACAGCCACAGCCCACAGGCACCAGAATTTCTTGGGTACCAAACCAAATCCTCATAGAGACCCTCCCTGAATTCCACCATTTCCAACTTTGCAGAAGCTCTGAATGGTCTTCTTCTTTATTAGGTGAAAGTGCTTAAGCTGATCCCACTCAATAACCACTACTATTTAAGTCTTAAAGATTTTAATGTGTGAGTGGAGGTAGTCAGTCGGTCCAAGATATACTCAAGAGATACTCTTTAACTTAGAGCCACATTTACACAAATACCCACATTAATAACTCAATTCTAAAGTTAAAAGAGGATGAAAATGAGTAATTCTATTTCCAAGAGACCCCTTGATTTGCCTTTTGTGGGTGAGTTTGCATTATTAAAACTTAAGGGTTTGTTTGAGGATGCTTTCAAATATTTTATTATTTTTAAAAATAAAATTCTATTTAGAAACTTAAAAATGAAAAAAAAAAAAATTCTTCCTACTATATACTTATAAATAATATAAAAGTTTTCAAAGCGCATTTTTTTTTATATATTTTCAATAATTGCTTAAAATAAGTAAAACACTTAAAATCTGTTCTAAAAATATAACCAACTTTAAAAGAAATCTTAGAGAAAAAAAAATCTATTAAAAGCTTATATTTTATAAGTCAGAAACCATATTTAAAAGTGCTCAAAGGTAAGGTAATGTAATAGAGGTAAGGGGTGGAAGTCATTGGCACAGGGTCTGCATCTTCTCTGCAGCTATTGAAGTCTTAATCATGCCACTTGCAAAAACCATTACCTAAGAACCAAATTTAATAAATTGCATATATCTCATGTCATTGTATTTCAATGCAAGTATGAATGTTTATTTGATTGGTGTGTTATGGTAGAGTGGGTGGAGATTCCTTAATGAATAGCTGGCCATGTTCACAAGAACCCCACTTCATACTCTCTTTTGCTCAAAAGTGGCAGACCATATTCATGCATCTTTCCATGCCCTATCACAAATCTCGCCCCCCAATTGCTACTTTCAATCACCTCCATTAACATCAAACAATCAAAACACTTTTAAAGTTCATATTGGAAAAATCCAGAGAAAGAGCGCCCACCTTCCCCATTTTTATAGAACTGGTTTGGTGCTCATTATCATGGTGATGATTCATTCGCTCCATGAATTGCTTATGCCCAACAGCTAGAATTGTGATTTGAAGCCCTAAAAAGCAAACACTTGATGCAAATAATCTCTCTATATATTAGCATTAATATTTAATCAAATTAATTACTAAGAAACATTAATAGCTTAACATGGTATTTAAGGGATCGACTAAAGATGTTGAATTTAAGTCTCTCTCGTGCTATTTATTCCCCATTTCTATTTATAAAGAGGGTGTTAGATTAGTGTATTTCAAAGCCCATATCCTAATTATTTAAACTTTTTTTATTATATCTTCTGTCTTTTAAATAACACACCTATACAACTAGGTTAAATTAAATAATTTGAAAATGCTAGTAGTATTGATTTCTCTATCATTAAGGGTAATATAAGAGCACGTAGCTGCCCAACTTTGAGATTGTTGTGTTGGAAAGGAACGAAAGACAGGCCTAGCTGGTGAGAGTTTTTCATGTATAATACTTCTTGGCCCATATGCCATGGATGTGTTACGTGTATAAGGATTCCGTACCACATGTCTACTCCAAGGTGTAAGGATGCAGAAACCAACAAAGACAAGGCCATCAATCTATATTATCCTGCAAAACCCGCGTTACACAAATCCCCTGCCTTACCTACCAGAATTGTAAAAAGAAATGAAAAATGCAATACCCGCCAAAAAAAATAATTGTCATACTACTATTATGGCCTTTCTCTTGCTAATTTTGGGAGGTGGGGTTGGTGAGATAGAGAGACATTGTATGTAATTAAGCCAGAAATGAGTGACAGAGAGGCAGAGAGAGAGAGATTAGAGACAAAGAGACAAACAAGAGTAGGTAAATATCCATGTTTAGTGTTAGGTTGCACAGATGCCATTGTCTCCCTAGTTTGAGTGTGTAGGTGATCGTGAATTATCCTCTGGTCTGATAGAGTAGTAGGTTTAATATGGCCCAAAAATAAATATCCAACAACCAAACAAGAAGACACAAGGAATAGATCATATAATGGATGAACAGAAGATGCTAAAAAACACAGCCCCCTTGAACCATAGACAAAAGGAACCGACTATTTGATGCACAATAATGGATGAAAAATATCCATGTTGTATGCTGAAAGGAAGCAGCAATGGTGGTCGCTGACCCACATCTTAAATATTCAAGGAATTGAAGATCATCACCGTCAGAGGCCATTTCTGCAGTTTGTCGGGAAGAGTTCTTTTAATTATAGGAGTTTAGGGATGCCCTCAGAAATCAGAAAATGCAGCCAGATTTCAAGCAATGCTGCTCACCATCAGTTTCTTGAACCACCACCATCAGATTTCAAGATTAATTCCTTGTCAAGTTAATTCCAGCTCTTTCCAAACTAAGCATCAACTCCCCCACTTTAAACCCTTCTTCATGGTAAAGCCTGAAGCTATCATCGGTTCCCATATAATATTCCCACATGCAACCTGACCTAATAATAGAAAGTTTGAAACTGGACACAGGCTCACTCAACAATTGCGGCTTAGGTGGGATACAGGCCACCCAGGTCACAATGTTGTAGAATAGATTGGGTCAACTATACAACCCAACCCACAGTTTCAAGCAAAACCCAAATTCAACTCAGCCCAGACAATATATGAACAAGCTGCTATCCTAGGGCCAAACCTATAGTGACGTTGAGTCAGAACCCAATACATACTGCATAGATGAGTCAGAACCCACTATATTAAGCTTTGACCTACGAGATATATTCCAATTCTATACACTGACGCAGATTAAGGTCGTTGCAGTAAGGTATATGGCATAGATGCCGGAGGTCATGTACAGGAATAACTTTGTTCTATTCAATCTTTTACATGGAACATATGCAGGGAATAACTTGGTTCTGCGTTGTCCTGTCCACTGGATCACTCCATCCAAAAATAATCTACTGTTTGAAAATTAAACTGTTCCAGAATGGTTTATTATAAGAAAATTGCGATTCTTGATAAATCTTCCTTAAATCTTGAAAATTTCTTGGCAATATATAGTACAATCTGTACCATATACCCTTAACCAACCAATATGACGGAAACTGGAATGAAGTTTAAAATTACATGGCATGTTTTCACTAGAAAATGTGTTGTAACTTTGGACCCTTTTTCATTCCTTTTCTGTTGCCATTAAAATGACTAGAGACTCCTTTTTTTCGAAGGGAAATTAGAGGTTTATTGAATGACCATCAACATTCTTTTATTGAATGCGAAATGCATCTACACCTGTATAACCAATGAAAATGGGAATGCATTACAGACAGCAATCTTCTTCATATTTAATATGGTACAGTTTGCTCAATGAACCACATACCTTGGCAAAAAGACCTAGATTTGGGCAGCATTTTAAGATATTTCCCCATTTCTTAAATCAGAGGACATCATTCCCATCAACAAGGAGAAGCTGTTTATCATGCTGGAACAGGCATTAAACTGGAAGAATGATGTAAACTGGCTGCATAGTCCCGTGCCCAGAGGTCATAATGTACGATTTCCTCGAGGGATGGTGAAGTTACTAACTCTGCCTGGTGCTTATCACATGTTAGTTCCACGACCTTGAATATATCTAGATAGCCAATCCTGAAAGCAAGCAGAATACTCATCAAATTCAGATCTTTCTTTTCTTTTTTCTTTTCATATATTTTTTTTTAACATCTTAGTGGAAATAATATAACTTCTAAAACTATAAGATCTCTTTGCCTTGTCTAGTTCTATTCCCCTCAAGGACGTATTCTCCATGCTTTTATTACCAAATCAATTCCCATCTATTATCAAAGGACATGAAATGTATATGCATGCATGTGTGGAAGTGTTCGTGCAACAAGCATAAAACAATAAATGCATTTTCAGTTCCCTGGTCCTGATATGGAATAAGTATCCCAATAAGGTGGGAGCCTAGCAAGAACTGGAATAATTACATACTTTTCATCGATAAACATCTCCACAGCCTTCTCATTAGCTGCACTAAGAACTCCTGTCATGGTGCCTCCAGCCCGTCCAGCAGCATAGGCAAGATCCATGGATGGATATTTCACATTGTCAGGAGTTTTAAATGTTAGTGACCCAAGCCTGCACCATTCCATTCCAATTTCAATCATGTCAAGCAAACTAATAAACTGATTGCAAGTTTTCATTATTTTCACACCATATTTATTGTTTAATCCAGAAATTTCCCCACTGTTAAGGTAAAACTTATACTAGAAGTGTAAATATGCCAAAAGGAACACATGCCTACTTGGTTAGTTTGTAACAAAAAAATTGATGTTCCAATCTTTCTGATACAATATATCACTCCATAATTTCATAAATACCAATCAACTAATCTATAAAAGATCAAAAATATTGTTAAGACTTTAGCCTAAGTGAAATAACCTACACTGTTAACTGTTGACCTAAAGGCTTAAGCTTTTAGATTAAATATCAGAGCTTTTGTTTTCAGGAGGTCTCGAATAAGATTATTCTCTCATTCATTTAATTGCACATCAGGTGGGAGTAGGTAGTTTAACAGGTATCATACAAGGTTGAGCTTAGGAATCAAGAAACTAGCACATGGGCATGGAACTTTGTTATCAATCAAGAAATTTAATAGGAAGTTATGGTAAGTTTTAGACCATGATTGACAATCAACAGTCTACTTAGTACTCACTTGCAAAGATCAAGTCGTGGCCAAGTTATCTCTGAGCAGTAAATTCTGTCTGGCCACGATAAAGTATAGAGGATTGGCAAACGCATATCAGGCCAACCCAACTGTGCCAGGACAGACGAATCCTGGAGAGAAAGGGGTGGAGAAGACATAAGAAACCGCTTCTAAAAAATATGAAACAGTTCTGATGGTATTTGACATCTTAAACATATTAAGAAGCAGCCAAGACAATAAGATAACAATTAACCTGTGTTTCGACCATAGAATGTATGATAGATTGTGGATGAATTATGATCTCAATATCATCATATTCAGCCCCAAACAGATAGTGTGCTTCAATAACTTCTAAACCCTGTTAAAAAGGAAAACAAGGTATTTGTTGCAACTCAGACCATAGTGAGTCATTCACATATTGGTGCATGTAATCAAGAATAGAGACACCAAAAAAGGGACAAACCTTATTGAAAAGGGTAGCTGAGTCAACCGTGATCTTTTTCCCCATATTCCAGTTAGGATGCTTCAAAGCATCTGAAACTTTAGCTTCTTTCAATTTATCAACAGGCCAATCCCTGTTGGTGACAAAGTGAATGAACAGTTAAAACCAGGTCCTAAGTAATGCACCAACAATCAGATGTTAAATTGCAGAAGAGAATGACTTTAAAAAATTAGCCAGAATAAAAACAAAAAACAAAAAATCACTTATACAACTTGGGGGGAGCAAGAGGGTGCTTCTAGGTTTTTTTATTTTTTATTTTTTTATTTTTTGGGGATGTGTGAGTATGTGTAACCAGAATGAAATAAAAATTTATAAAACTTAAGAAGAGTGAGTGGTTTGTGTGTGGGAGAAAGCATGGGTGGTATATGAAGTAATAACTTATCTAGATTTGGCGCTACACCTAATAGCATGTACAAAAAGGTCACAAATTATTGAATGAGAATTGAGCACTAAATTCACGTTAAATTTTCCCTTGCCCTCAATTCAGTAAAAAAATACATAAGCAATATACTCAGGATATATTGCAATTTATAAGTTTAAAAAATTCTAACTTAAATTATGATTCCACACCTGAATGCCCCTCCAGATGCAGTTAAAAGAATGCGCCGAAGTGCTCCCTCAGGCAAACCCTGAATACACTGAGAAAGATACAAAACAGAGTACCTCCCTTAGCTTCTCTCATCAGTCAGAATGGAATTGTTGGATGTGTCAATACACAATGGCTAGTGGAATGATGCATCTAGTAATTTCGGATAATTAAACAAAGATAATCCAGCATTATAATTAACATATATGCATTGTACACAATACACATGAATTGAAAAGCTAAAATTAGCTATCAGTGTAGATATGCTTCCCTACCTGAAATATTGCAGAGTGTTCTGAGTCAGCAGGAAGGATCTTTACATTGTGCTTGTGTGCAAGAGGAAGGACAAAAGGACCCCCAGCAATTAGGGTCTCTTTGTTGGCTAAGGCTATGTCTTTCCCTGCTTCTATTGCAGCCACTGTAGGCTAATGAAAAACAGACACAGAAGAAAATTTTCAGACTGTCATCTTGATTAGTTTCTTATCCGATTATTTACATTTAAGTCCTTAATAAGAAAATCAAGGACTATCTAGAATATTTCAATTAGTGAAAATGCATGTTAGAACATGTATAGAAACATAGACAACAAAGCAACAATAGAAGTACAGAGAAGATAATCACAATTGGCAAAAGAACATGGGGTGTGGGGGTGGGGGTAGGGGGTGGGGTTGGGGTTGGGGGAGGAGAGAGATGACTTCCTGCATTTTTTGCACATTTACGTGTGTGTGATTTTCCTTTTGTAACTTCTCTGTTATATTCTTTGGTTGGGTGTATAATCATCTTACAATATATATATATATATATATATATGTATGTATATATGTACAGTTTCTGATGAAGTATAGAATGTAAAGAATTTTTAAGTTCTTTTCAAGATGGTTGATGATTACTTCATTTGAATAGGTATCGTGTAACAAAGCATAAATTATATGGTTTAAGTATTCATGATGTCATAGTAATATCAACCGTAATCAACATGCATGAATTTTTTACCATTTTGACAAAAGGATGCAACAGCTCCACATAACATGAGATCTCTACCTTAATCTTGATACAAGAACAAAGATAGATTTTTAATAGCAAGTTATAGTTCTATCCTATACATCCTATTAAATGATAATTTCAATATAAAACAAACTACTATAATTTTTCTTCTATCATTTTTTATGCTGTGTGGGGAGAGAATAGTACACTTTCAACACAACAAATTACAAGATAAATAAAATCATTTGTCAATAAAGCTCATATATTTTAACTTAATATTTTCTGTTGTTATCTTTTGGTTGGTAAACAATATGATCAGTGTTCAATGACACATCTGCATGAACAATAAAACTTAACCAATAAATTTTACATCTTTCAATTAAGAAAATTTCTAGATATTCTGGCTAAACTGGTAATGAATGATACAATACAGAAAAATGATACAATAAAGAACTCCTGATCTTACTTTTAAACCTGCGCAACCTACTATTCCTGTCACTACAGTGACTGCCTCTGGGTGGCGGGCAACCTGAAAAATGTTATAAACAACATCTATTAAATGATGAATGGTTTTCATCAGCCAAACAAAAGAGTGGAAGTAGGCAGTAGACTACCTCAATTACACCTTGCTCTCCAGGGATGATCTCAGGCTTGTGTTCACAGTCAGCCAAAGCCTCTTTGAGTTCATTGACTAATGCCTCATTTCTCACAGCAACTAATTGAGGCTTGAACGTCTTCACCTGCAAAATGTTAAGAACCATGAGCATCAAAGCTTCTAAACTAATTTAATTCTATTGGTTTCATTTCATTTCATTTCTTCACCTGCACAATGTTAAGAACCATGAGCATTAAAGCTTCTAAACCAATTTTAATTCTATTGGTTTCATTTCATTTCATTTTTCTCTTTCATGCTTTGCCTTTCAGAAGCAGTAAATATATAAAGGAATAAATGAAAAGAGGTTTTCTACAGTACTGCTACCAACATAATAAAATGGCAACATACAACATCCTGGATCATGCAATCTAAATAAAATGTGCTTAGGCACAAATGTTTATAGAGATCATATTTGTGTGGGTTAAAGAGTCCAAGAGACTCAAGCCAATTTTTGCATTTCAAAATCCAAGGTTTATCATAATTCACCTGATCAGCAAGAAGAGTCACATTGGAACCAGCTGCAAGTGCCACAATTCTGAATTTATCAGGATTCTCTGCAACTATGTCCAGTGTCTGCAAAGACCAATTCATGATACTAAGAAACTGATAAAAAGCATGACTTTTTGGTTAAAAAGAGAAAAATACATTAAAAATGGAAATCAGTTAAATGAAATTCCAACCTTCAATTCACAGTTTGTACCCTATAAGAGAGAGAAGTGATAAAGGAATTATTATTTATTTATTTATTTTTCAGAGTGTTTGTGTGCGGAATGGACGGAATTACTCCCACATAGACCACAAAACATCCAGTCTCAACAAAGCTATATTGGGAAAATTGGAACAACATGCTTCTTATACAGAAAAACCAGAAGTGTAAAGAATGGGTTAAAATGCAAGCATCTTTCATCTCTGCAACAGAACAGAATTTTACCTGAGTTCCAATGGAGCCAGTAGATCCAACAACTGAGAGAGGCTTTGGACCATCCCAAGTCTTGCGCCCCAGCTCAGGAACAGCTCGTCCTGGCCAGGCTGGAGGAGGCGGCTGTGCTGAACAGTTAACTCTTCTACCAAATGTTGCTCCATAATCCTTTCTCTTTAAAACAAATCCACCTAAATATCACAGAGCAGTAAACCTGAGAGTTATACCTTTCCACAAAGAAGTTAGAAGATATCATAACTCAAAAAAGAGTCAGTCAGAAACCAGAGTAGCCATTGATCATATAATGCTGATAGAGTGCTGATACTCAAGAAAGCCTTTGCCCCCATCCACCCGGGGCCAGATATAAAAATCGTTGCAAAATTCCAGTCAATCTAGGTATATGCTTTTGTTAAATCATAAACTAGAATCTTTTCTCTTGCTACTGCAAACCATGTCTTACTGGTGTTTGTTATAGATGATCAAACCACCTTAACCATCTTTCTGCTCATCCTACATCAACTTTTCACAAATTTATTCACTTTAAGTATGTTACCTTTTTGTCTTGTTATTCATCCGCGTCAACATCAGAATTTTAACCATATTTATTTCATGTACATTTGTTCTTAACTACACAGAATCAGAAGAATCTCTATTGAAACAAATATAGTTGAAGTACAGTTAGATTTCCAATAATCATAGAGTTGCATGTTTGGGATTTCAGAAAAGCGCAGAAATCCTTTTGTTTTCCTCACTATTAAAAATAAAATTCCTCTCCCTCCAGGATTTGGCTCCAAACAGAGAATAATCATTTTAATTTCCAAGGTTTGCACAATTTATTAATCAAGCATTACACACTTTAAAAAATCAATATTACATGATCTCCAGAGCGCTACAGAAAACATCTCATCATACACCTTATGCCCATTGAATCCTGTCTGGTTTTATAAATTTACAGTGGATTCTATTTATTGTCAAGATCATGTTTATCAGAGAGCAAGTACCTATAAAAAAAATGATTATCAGAGAGAAAGGTAATGTTAATTTACTTTCCAAAATGATTCGTTCATATTTGAAAAACTATTTTCTTTCACAGCCTGATAAATTGAGGAAAAATATTTTGAATAATTCCCAACACTTGGTCACATTATGACGAACATGAAAAATGCATCAATTATCCTTTATCAAATACTTTAAAAAAAATTCAAATCATCTTCAAAATTGATCTGCTTGACCTGATCCATGAAATCAACAAGTAAGCATACTACGCATATTACACATCCAATTCAGAAATAAAAATAATCTTCTATTACAGAAAACAATAACAAAATTTAACAAAACACTGATCAATCAGCACTGAACTGTTTAATTCAACGTTTCAGTAAAGAAATGAACAACAAACTTCGGTTCTCACAAAATACATCACCAAAACACAGCTCCGAGAAATTGCGAAAATAAAATCTGCATTCAACCGTCAAAAATCACAAATTACACATGAAAACGGACTCTCACTCAACAAAACAAGAAGCACAAGCAATTAAATTCACAAAATATACTTTTAAAATCTCTGTTTGGTTGCCGAGAAAGGACAGAGACCTAACTTTTTCCTGGCTTAGGACTCGAAAAATACGAGTCTCCTCGAGTAAGCCAGAGGTAACCATTTTCTCAGTTGACTTATCATTTCCTATTCCATTTTCTCGGCAACCAAACGGAAAAGAAGTTAAGGTCGGACCTGGAAGCTTGGGGAGGCGAGTGGATTTAGTGGAATCCAGGAACGAAATTAACTTAATTTCTGCCGGAGGGAGGAGATTCAGAGCCATCAATCACGTCTTTGAACTTTGGTTCAATCCAAACAGAAAATGGGAGGAAAAAAAAATTTCAGAGAACCAAAGCGAAACTGAGAATGGAAATCTATTTGTGGTTCGAAATAACAGCAAATAGCATAGACAGCGAGAGGTGGGACGAGAGAAGGATAAGACAGCACCGTAAATCAGTGAAAGCTCGCCTACGCGCACTGAAAGCTATCATTTTTATCCTACTAAACTGTCGTTTTCCTCCCAAGTATAAATTGCCCCGATACCTTTTCAGCCCTGTCCAAAACATTTTTTTTATTAATTTATTATTTTAAATTTAATAAATTTTGAAATTAAGAAGAGATCAGTAAAGATAAAAGATATCAATATAAGATTTATTACCATTTATTAATGAAATGCCCTTTTTCCCAAAAAAAAAAACAATGGTCAATTTCTTCCCATCAAAATTTTAATTTAATTGTTTATATATTTACCTTTTTATCCCTTATTTATTAGCTTATATTTGATATTCAAACAACCTGTCAAGCACTTTATTGTCTTTTTCCTTTTCCTTGCCTTCTTACTTTAAATGTTTTCTTTTCTATAAAAGGCTTATTTGAACTTTTTAAGCTTTTCCGATTAAAAAAAAAAAGCTCTAAATTACTAGCTAATTTAGTAGTTGATTATAAATTTAATAATTTAGTACTAATTTGGATATACCTCCTATATTTTATTTTTTTTTAAAAAACAACCCACATAAAACTTAAAATTCTTATATAAAAAGAATGAAATTATCTCATTTTCTAAAAAAATATTTTTAAAATATTCAAAATATAAGATAGTAAAAATGTTTTAAAGTTTCAAATATTTCTTATATTTTATGTAAAAAATTATTATCTTTTTTATTTTTGTTGGAGTTGAGGGGTATCCAAGTCGGGTTAATTCAACTCGATCTAACCAAATAATAGATCTTACTTTTACTTTTAGAAAAAAAAAAAGATATAAAGAACTCAAGAAGAAAAACTCTCGAAAAAAAAGTTTGTGTTGTGAAAATGAGTGATTCTCGATTTTAATGTGATTCCATTAACGATTTAGGATGTAAAATTGAAAATAAGAAATATATCGTAACAATATCCTAATAAATTTTATATGGGTTAATTAAATCAAATTTTAGGGATTATTTGTAGTCTTTTCATGAGAATGAACATTATTTTATTTTATTTTATTTATGAGGTTTTAAATTTTTAATATAAGAAAAATAAGAATGAGAGAAGACCAAAAATAAAAATTAATATGATTGGCACGTAATATTTGAGAAATTTGTGGATGGAGAGGGCGGTTTGTCTTTGGTCCAAGAGTGAGAGTGGGACAGAATCGAAAGATGGATCACGTGCCTACAGCCAGGAGGGCGTGTTACATATGTGGAATGAAATCACGTGTTTTCAGTCTTCAGAGGGAAATTATTTCTACTCCCTTTTTCGTTGTCCGTTATCAGATGCGACTCATCAACTAATTTTGCATGTTTTATTCGTTTGAAATACTACTTCTAAGAGGGGATGTATTTTAAAGGCGAATCATGACTCTGTTTGTCACTCTTATTTAAAAATAATATTTTATTTTTAAAAATAAAAAACTATTTCTAAAAATTCTTAACCTAATCCTTGTTCAATAAAAATAATTTTTAAAAACAAAATAAAATATAAAACAAATTTTAAAAAACAATTAAGAGTTGTTTTCATCTATTTCTAAAAATAAAATAAAAAAATATGATTCTATTTGATCAAATTTTCTAAACTTTATTTTTTAAAATATAAAAAATACTTTTTAAAAAAAAGTATGATAAACAATACTTTATTTTTATATTTTTATATTTTTTATTATTATTAAAAATCAATGTACATCTACTTGGCCATAATGGCATAAAGAAGAACTAGTATGAAAATTTGTTTTTATTCTAGGTCAAATATGCATTTTCTACAACTACAATTTGAATTTCTTTATAATAATAAAGAATATTATTTATTTATAAAGATTAAAAAAAGAAATTTTTAAGCCCAACCTTGTTTTCTTGTTTTTTTTTTTAATAGTTTTTCTTTAACAATTTTTAAAGGGTAATATTAATTTATAAAATTTTTATTAAAAAATAAAACAATTTCTCACATAGAGTCAAACAAGAGCTATCATAATTAGCAATTTTTATTTTTATTTTTTTTTTTATTATAAGATCTTTGAACAAAAAGTAGTTTCAAATATTCCTCTAATAAAAGTGTTAGGAATTTGAAGCTAATTCAAACTATGGTAATCACCCTAAAGGAGGGAGGGGGGTAAATAGGGTGATGGTTTCTTTTTCACAAATTTAAACTATGCAAAAATAAGAGACAGTTATATACAAATATATAATAAATAAAATAAACACAATTGCATATAATTTAAAAGAGTTAGGGAAGAGAGAATGCAAACACGAGAGTTTATAGTGGTTCGACACTTCTTTGTCTACGTCTACTCTCTTCAACCTCCTAATCGAGTGAATGTTCCACTATCTTGAAACTTCAACCAAGCTTCCAATCTCTTTACAATTGGATTATGATTCCAATTCACCCTCTTGGACTTTTGGCACCAAGCACCCTTTACACTTTTTCAAGAGTTATCCTACTCTTGAACAACCTCTCAAGTGATATCCCTCACTTGAGAAAATTCCTCTCAATGATATACAAAGATTGATCTCACAAAAATCCTAGTAATAGAACTTTAGGCTCAAATGATACAAGAGAAACTAGAATTGAATAGTGCACTAAAGATATGCAAGTTATGAAACAATGGTGTACTCAAAAAACACTCTTTCAAGGCTCAAATATATTCAAGAATGATTTGGGAAGGTTAACCTTATGAAACAATGAAGATTAGAGCCTTTTTATAGAAGAAAAAAGCCAAACTAGCCGTTGGGGGTTCGACCAGTCAAGTTAGGGGTCGATTGGTTGACTAACCGTTAGGGAAAGTGACCGTTGGGCCTCAACCGGACCTCAACCGTACCTCGACCAGTCCTCAACCGGTCCTCGACCGGACCTCAACCGGTTGAGGTTCAACTTTGACCGGGAAGAGAATGCCACTAGGAGAGAGAGAAACTTTTTGGCCTCCCTCAACCGGATGAGCACAACCGGTCGACCGATTGAGCCATTTTTTTGGCTCAACACTCAACATTTTTCAACTTAAAACCTTTTAATACAAGTTTGAAAATCATTTAACACAAGGTTTTAGTTGAAAACATGAAATCATCCAATTCTTAAAATATTTAAAACAATATTACTCTTAGATGATTTTGGTGCATAAATAAAGAATGAAATGCATAAAAGTCCTAGTGCACCAACAACCTTACAAAGAGATCTTAAGAAGCTTTGGCCTTTAAAAACTCTTCTCTTTGAAGTGATCTTCTTCTTCACGATTTCTCCTTTACTTGATTTGTCTTTGGATTGCCACTTTGGAAGTCGTCTTGCCTAATCACACTTGAAATATGATCATTAGTTCTAAACCTTATTTTGTTATTATCAAAATCAAGATTAACCAAACCTTTGTTTCACAAAAAGTTTTATTTAATATGAAATAACTTTTTAAGTAAAATAGGACTTCTACAAAAGCAATAGCTTTTTGAATTATTTGATTAAAATGGTAATTGAAAACCTAATTTTGGAAATTTAAGGTTTGTTAGGAACTGTTTTTTATAACATTTTTTTTTATTTTACACAACAAAAAAAATATAGAAAATACGTTTAATAGCCAAAACTATTTTATATTTTCTATTCCTAGGAATAGAAAATAGAGTATTTTCAGAGAATATTTTTTAATTATTTTCACTTGTGTTTCTAAGAATTGTTTTAAGAAATAATTATATAAACATGTATAATGATAAAAAATAAAACTTTAGATATAAAGATTATTTTTTAAAAATATTTAAAAGTATTAAAATTGATTAAAAACATTTTAGATTTCCAACATATTTTTGTTCTATAAAAATTAGAAAATAGTTTTCAAAAATTATTTTTTAGAATTATTTTCAAAAACAATTATCAAACAGACCCTTAATATTTCATTATTTTTTTGCTTTAGTTTGACAAAAATACCCTCATTTGTTTTAAAATACCTTTTTATTTTTATAATTTTACATGTAAATATTTAAAATGGTAAAAAGTATTTATGTCAAAAATAGATTACTCTTAAAAAAAGAAAAAGAAAAAAGAAGAGTTAGATTCATAAATATGATAATTATTTAATTCCTTTTAAAAATTAATTGTAGTTTTTTAAATTTCATGTTAAGTTTTTTTACTTTTTTTTTATTATTTAAGCTATACCTCTTTCCATAAATTTAGCCAAATAAATATCTTTCCATAAAATTAGCAAAATAAATATAAAAACACTTACTAAATTCAAGAAAAAGTTTTTGACTTTTTAAAAACATACATAAAAGCTCTCGTGGAGCTTGAAAATAATTATTTCTTTTATTAAACAAAGCCTATATGTGCGAAGGATAAGCTCATGGAGACCAACCATCTCTAATTTTATATCATCTTCTTTATTTTAAATATGCAATTTCATTGACTAAATCAATTTGAATGAAAGTAAGATGGGCATCTGATCAATATAGACCAGAAAAGATGCCATTTTCCTCATTTTGGCCTTCTATGGAGTATGAATGAGAAAGACAAAGGACTAAAGACTGAGCTTTTGGGAGAAGTGTCCTTTATCTTTGCACCCTCATAGAAACAGAATATGCCACCCACCCAGGTCCAGTGGTGTGTGTAACACCCCAAAATAAACTTTAGGGGCAAAATAATAAATTAAAAATTAATTAATTAAACTCATTAAAGGTAAAAAAAAGTTTTTTTACAATTAAAAATTTTAGGTATAAATTATATTTTCCTTTTATTTTCTTTATTCAGAAAACTCTATTAACCAAAAATCCAATAAATAATTGGAAAACGTAGGACTAAAAGTTTGGAGGTCTAAAGTTTGAAGTTCAGATTTTTTTCAGGTAAGATTCTAACTCTAGTTAATATATTATATTCGTTAGTTAGTTTTGAACACATTACATATTCTTTAGAAATTTTTAATTTAGATTAGGGTTAGTTAGTTAATTTATTTAAAGATCGAAAGATTAAAATTATGAATATAAGTTGTTTTATCAATGAAAATAGGGAAATTCGAAATCTTTTTAGATGAATAAATCTAAACAATAAAATTTTAAAAATTAAATGAGTAAATAAATATATGTGGTTTAAGGGATTGGAAAATAATAAGAAAAAGAATTGCATGTTTCTAGATTTTGATTTGAGGCACTAAAGAAAGAAAAAATATAATAATATGCAATCGTGTGAGAGACAAAGAGTGGTAGTTGAATAAATTAAAATAATAATAATAATGAGTATAATTAGTAGGGTTGTTGGAGTTGTTAAAAGTACAAGAGGTATTTTGTTAAGTAAGAGATGACATATTATTAATCTTAGTAAGAATTGTGTGATTTGGATGTTTGTAAGTGACGTAAAAAAAATAATAATAATAATAGTTGGGATTAATAAGAATAGTGATGATAATGATAATAATAATAATAATAATAATAATAAAAATTGTGTGATTTGGATGCTTGTGAATGACTTACAGTAGGGCTGTTTGGATGTTACGAGGTATCGAAAAAATATAGTAATAATATAGTAATTGTTTTTAATAAAAGTTTTAATTTAGTTTGAGTATACAAAAAAATTAAATGGTTGAATAAGATTTGAAATAAATATGAGTTTATAAAAAATTTGGAAATTCATTAAATTATATTATTATTGTTTAAGAAGTTGAAAATAATATTGGGCAGTAATAATATTAACATGAAAAATTAATTAGGATCTCTAATACTAAATAAAATATTTTTAGAATTGCCAAATTTTTACCTTTAGATAATTGTGTATGATATTATGTTAAGTGATGACTAAATTCGTCAAGCTAAATACTTCAAGTTTTTTGAGCGCTTCTTCAAGGTAAGGGAAATTAATGCAGATTTTTATAAAAGAAAACAATTTTCATTTTATATTGTATTTTGAAATGAGTAAAAATATTATTTTTATCTTTTCGCATGAATCAAATATGTGTTTTGTATGGAAAGTATATTTGAGAATCTTCTTTGTTTATGAAAAATGAAAATTTTTGGAGATATGATATTTTGTTTTGCAAGTTTGAATTAATGAAATAAATTATTTAATTCTGGTTCTTATGACCCTAGTCAACGGGTTATAATTGTTGACATATTCGGCCCTAATCAATGGGTTATAATAATTGATATTATATGACCCTAGTCAATAGGTTATAATAGTTGACCTTATGATCCTAATCAACGAGTTATAATAGTTGACTTTATTACCCTAGTCAACCGGGTTATAATTATTGACATTTGATTTTGTTCACCTTAACTAGATCAAATTTGAAACTAGTCACTTATTTGTGAAGTCCTACCTAATTGGACATCATTTGTTATTTGATAATCAAAGTAAAGATATTTTGAATGCATTCGATTTGGTTTTGATAAAAAATTGTTTTGAAATGGATATGAGAAAGTTTTGTTGAAAAGTTTGAATGTATAGTATTTTAAACTCAAAAGTTTTTATGAAAATAAGTATATGTTATATTTCCTATTTGCAATTATAATTGAAAATATTTGATCCATGAAATTGTATTGATATTCCTTATTGAGCTTTAAGCTGATGCCTCTTCATTGATAATTTTTCAGGTATTCTCAGTTCGGGGGAGGAGTGAAAGTTAGACTAGGGAATTTTTCTTTGTTAGGATTTTGGTTCAAACTTTATTTTGACATTGTTTAGTTGTTAAAATTTAATTCCCCATTTAAATTATTTGAATTTGGAGTTATTTGAACAATAACACTTTGGTTGATGTGTTAGTTTTTTTTAAAGTTGATACTTGGAGATTTTAGAATTTTGTCATACTACGCTGAATAGGAATTTGGTAATTGGTAAATTTTTAGTTACAATATGAATGTTTGTATCGTTTCCACTTTAAGCATTTAGACTTGAGGTGTAAAATGACCGTCATGCCCTTAGAGTGGGTTTTGGGACGTCTGAGTCAAACCCTTACAACTACTCACTCACAAATATAATATGACGCTTGAGTGGACCGCATTTTCACCATTTTCATGGCCACATTCCATGTATGCAACTAGTTGCGTTCTATTGGTTTAAAGGTATGGAAATAAAAGGATTAGACCAAAAGATACAAACAAAGAATAAAATGAATAAGAAGATAAACTTATCAACTGAGACGTGACAAACACTATCCTTCAAATAAATTCGCCCTCCTCGAAGACGAACTCGATGTATTAGGGTACCAGTGATCCACCTCTAGAATTCAACAGCCAGATCTCACCAGATCTTGAGACATGTGCAGCTCATGTTTTGAAAAAAATAAAATAAGATAAATTCCTCCAAATAGATGTATGAAAGGCTTTCTGAAAAACTCTATGAAAAATTGGTATTTAGAGAGTGAAACGTGATATGCTTTTGTAGGTTACTAACACAATCCCAATGGGACTCTACTTGTAAGTGGAATAGGACTGAAAGTGGAACAGAATTCCACGTATAAGTGGAATGGGACTCCACTAATATAATCCCAAGAGGACTCTTCCAAAAAATATAAAACTAATAAAATAGAATAAAATAAAATAAAAATTATTTTAAATTTTATAAAAAATTAACCGTTAAAACATTTTTTTAGATTTACACTCTTCCTACACGTTCTACACATGGCACAATTCCGGCTGATCTATAAAGACCATGAATTATGGAAATATTGGAGGGTTGAATGAAGGGATCAAATGTTGATATACGAGGTGGAGTTATTGGGAAAATTGATGTCGTGATCTCTTGGGTGTTGTTTAAAAACATACAATTAGGTCACGTAAAAACTTTTTGAAATAGAAGAAATTTACTTTAAAAAGTATTAGAGTTAAGGTGTTCAAGTGAGCTTATCCGATCCGATTCCATCAATGATAGAGATAAGAGAGCAATTTTTGAAAACTTTTAAATTATTCGAAGTTGTCACTATTAAAAGAAAAAAAAAAAATCTCTCCATACAAGAGCACTATCTCTCTCTCTCTAAAAAACTAAAAAAAGAATTTCTTCTATTTTCTAAAAACAAATAAAAATATAATTTTTTTTTCTAAAACAATTTTTTTTCTATGAAAACAAAGGTAAAGACTCTTGAGTCGTGAAAAAGATTGATTCTCATCTTCCTAATTTCATTTATGACTTAAGGTTAGAAAATTGATTAAAAACAACTAATTGACATTTTTAGATATTTCGAAATACAACCTAAAAGTCTTATTTTATATAAAAAAGATAACGGTAAAATTAATTTTAAGAAATGAATATTAAAAAGTATTATTTGAATTTTAAAAATTTTAATGATACTTTTTAATAACTTTAAGTTGTTATTTTATTTTTATACGAGGGTGTTGAAGGTAGAAAACATATTTAGGTTTTGTTTTACTTGATGTTTTAGAAATGAAAAATATTATTTAAATTCAATAAAAAAATATTTGATTTTTTTTTTAAATAATTATAATTTTAAAAAATTTTGATATGAAAATAAAGAAAAATATTATTTTTTTAAGCTCTATCTCAAACAATGCCTCAAACACAAGCTAAACCCTTAATTACTTAATAATTTAATAATTTAATCTTTAATTGGCCATAGTTATAACTGAAAATCAAAGCATCCACTCTTGACATGTCAAATAATTTAAATTATCCATCGCTAAGTGAGATTTTCTGATTCGTTGTCTAATCCAACAAATCTCATTTCATATCCAAAGCCAACATCATATTCGTCACCCTGTCCACCATAATAAAGGCTTCTGGTATTTACAAGGGGCGACCGCTAAAAATTGGACAAGTGCACAACACAGCGCCATTAAAGCAAGACCTACCCGTAGGCCGTAAGCCTGAACGAAATATTATGGGCAGCAGCACGGGCGGAGTAGTATCTAGTCTAATCGAAGCGCCATTGTTGACTAACGTGTCTGATTGTCTAATCAACATTTAACAACCATCAAAAGCAAGATCGCCCCATAAACGTGGTGGAAACATGATGCTCCACAACACTAGCAGATTAAAAAAAGCAGGAATGGAAATGAACAAGCGTGCATCTCTCTTTGGAGGAGGGTGGAGGACATAGGCCTTGTGGATAAACTTGACCCCAACATCAACTTATCCTTAAAAAAGTATGCAAGGGACCACGTACCTTTTGCATATGTTAGTGTTAAGGATTTTTGTAACAAAATTTAATAATATGTGCGTGAGCCAAGAAAATACAATTTACTTAAACTACGGTCGAGAGTATGTTGAGAGTAAGAGAATGATTTTAAAAAATATTTATAATATTTGAATGATAAAAATTTTTAAATATTAAAAATATTTCTTAAAATTATTGTCAAACACACTCTTATTTAAGGTACTTTTAATTATTCTTAAAAGAGCTTTTGAGATAATCATTTATAGGATACTATAAGTAATTTTTCAACTTCCTAAAAGTTCTTTTTAAATTTTTCCGAACAACTTTGGTTTTACCTTTGTCCAAAAGTGTTCTTTCAAGGTAAAAATGTTTTCTAAATACACATTATCAAATAAACTTTTAATGACTAAATAAAAATTAGAATATTTGTTTCAAAGTCTTTCTATTTGAATAACTTTTGGTTGAAGTGTTTTTTGAAAAATTATTTATCAAATGTTTCTTTAAAAAATATTATAAGTGATTTTTTAACTTTCTAAAGTGTTTTTATTCTTTTTAAATACTTAATTTACCTTAACTTTCTTTTTAGGCTAAATGCTTTTTTTTTAAATGCTTTCAAACAAACTTTTAAAGCATAATTGAGATTGCTTCTATTTGAAGTGTTTTAATTAAAATGCTCATTTTAAAAAGACTTTTTGGAGATTCCCTTATTAAGTACTTTTTTTTAAAGAATAAAGGTCTATCCCATAATCATTTTCAAAAACAATTTTAAAAAATAGTTTTTAAAAATAATTTTTAAAAACTATTCTTTGATTTTTATAAAAGAAAAATTTGTTTGAAAGCTTAAAATATTTTTAATTTATTTTTAATATTTTAAAATATTTTAAAAATAATTTTTATATCTATTATTTTATTTTTAATTATTTTACTTTGTATAAATATTTTTTAAAACAATCCTTATAATAATAAAAAACACGTAAAAGATATTTTATGAAAACACTCACTTTTTTTGTTCTTAAAAAGAAAAAAAAAAAAAAAAGGTTTTGGATGCTAAACATGTTTTTTTTTTTTTTTTTTTTTTTGTTTTGGAGAACAAAAAACTGTTCCAAAAAGTAGTTCACAAGCATATCCTAAATGTTTTTTTTAACTTTTTAAAAATGTTTTCTAAATATCTTGTCAAATGCTTGATTTTTTTTCTTTTTCTTTTCTTTTTTTTTTCAAAAAATATTGCTTTTTATATTAAAAATATTTTCTAAAGGTACCATCTCTTAATATCTAGCTAGAAAATCAGAAGTCAGTCTCTGGCAATGTCAAATTTTCATGCAGTCAAAGAGAGTTTTCCAATTGAATGCATTCTTTACAGTTCTATGACTAAGAATGTGGCAGATAATGAATTCTAAAGTCATACCCATCTTATTTTCCCATCAACCTCACAGCACATTCAGCAATGCAAGAATCAAAACTAAACTTTAGGTGGATCAACATAAAGTAGACAAACCTTAAATACATAATATTTCTAGGTCTCTAGCTCATATTTGAAGCTAAAAAGATATATCAAGCAGTAGAGCCCAAAATTAAGGGGTATGGATAGAGAAAGAGAAATATCATGGAAGTAGGGCTAGCTAGGACACACCTTAAATTGAAGGGGCACTGAGACTAATAACCAGAAAAAGTTTCAACTAGTTAAGCTAGGGTTTGTCAAGAGGCCAGATAATCTTCAAACTGTCAGACAAAAAACTCACATAATGGATAACAAAACAATGAGGAAAAACGCGAGGAATTGCTATTAAGTTCATCACCTATTGACATTGTCTATCCTCTCATGGCGTAAGTTTACATGTATTGTTTTAATATCCTGTGAGGGTAGACAATGGAGGGACTCATATTAATTGTTTCATGTCCTCCAGCTACTATTATGATTATTAAAAGTATGAGCACAGATACCTTCATGAAGCTTTCCATTGGGAAACAGGAGACTTATTCAACTAGCTGACCAAGCAAATCCAACCCTTCTTCAATTTCTTGCATAGCTTTACTCTTGTTCTTGTTGCATCTCACTTGAGTTCAGTCCTGAGCTCTCTTCTTTGATCTCAACTACACCTCCAGATTCAGATATCTTTGTGATCCTCTGCAACTCATCAATTTCATCTGAAGGACGAGATACTGACTGATCGTTAACTAATGATTCTCTCTGAATAGAAGATTTTGGCTGTCGGATGGCTGCAGCTGCTTCTGGCATTGCAATAGGGGGTGGCTGGGGAGGAACCCAGGTACGCTGAATGGGTTGCTCATTACTTGCTGTATAAGATGCGGTCCTGGGTTCATCTTCAGTTTCAATTTCTGTGATTCTGGCATTCTTTTGCTGCCACCAAGTTGAACTGTCACCATTCAACTGATAGCCGACTCCATTATCTTGTGCTCTGGAATTGAAACCTTCACCAGTTACTTGAGACTGATAGGCATGGCCTGCGCTGTATTGAACCTGTCCAACTTCCCATGGCTATTCAGGTGAAAGAGAAATATTAGTTAGTGAGATATGGTGCAGAGGCATGAAGATAAAAGGCTATTTTTTGCCAGTTCAACTGCTCAAGACCAAACCTACATCATAATGACAAATTAAAGATTATGAATGAGGAGTACTACTGAGAATTAAAATGAACTAGTTGGGAAAGATATCTGTTCACTCAATTTTGGAGGGCATATTTTTTTTTTTTTATCAAACAAAAAATATATTAATTATGAAAACATGAGAAGGATGGGAGGACCTCCCCACAAAATACATAATACTGATCAAAGTAGGACTAAACACCACCATATGAGAAAAAACTATATACAAAGGCATAGGCTGCTTTAAGGATACACAAATCTCCTCAAAGGCAGACTCAACTCCTCTCACTGTTATACACCCCCTTTGAATTACAAACTGAAAGCTGATTAAGATGAATAACATTGAGCTGAATGCCTCTAAAGGCGATGGTACAAGAGGCGCACAAGGAGGAATAGAACATAATATTAGAGGGTGTATTTCTAAAGCTTGCATACTGGCTGCCTATCCCAAAATCATCCCAAAGAACATAATATTGTAGCTAGTAGATCGGCAATGTCCTTTTCTTTAAAGGATCAAATCATGAAACATGTATTAATGGTTAGCAGAGTTTCAATTCATAACAATCAGTTAACTATTATTGTGATGGAACCACTCTTAAACTGAAAGTGCAGAATCAATGTAATAAGCCCTTCCAAGTGAGTAGATGGATACTCTTCAAAAAAGCCCCTTGCAGAAATGATATTTACACTAGACTCCAGTCTCAAAATTCTATCTATTATTCCCACATACAAAAAGTCTTTGTTAGTTCCTGGATCTAATATTAGAAATATTTTGGAAGACTGAAAGAGAGCTCATAAAGTGCAAACCTTAGTTCTTGGAGCCAAGCGAGGATTTGAAAGTGGCTGATTAGGGTTGGGGGGTAAATCATTGATGTCCTGAAAATAAATCCATAATGGGAAATATTACTAATAAACCCAAGAAACAAGTCAATCCAAATGCAGAAACTGGGAGGAGTGGACTTACTCTAATGTTAGGAGGTTTCTCCCCTCTCTGGACCATGGCCATGATCTGGAACATAATTCCAAAAATAAAACAATAATCCATTTCAAAATCAAAATCAAAGTTTTACCTCTCCATAACAGTTGGATAGCGTTCTACAGTTTGCAATTCATAAAATAGGCAGACAATCAAAACAATGTAAATCCAGTAACCAATTTTGTCTGGAAAGACATAAACACAATTTCCAGATGGAATGATAAGGATCATCATGCATATTTCATATGTCAATTACTACCAACTGGTAAGCCAAATTCAGATTTGATATGGGGCTTGAACTGAACAGAAAGAAACTCACATGCAAGTTATTTCAAATGTTCTTCAAGGAGTTAGCAATTTTTTTGTCAACTGCCAGATATTTTATTATTTCATCAAGATGGAGGGAAATATGGCGGTGTTATGATTCTGTTAGAAACTTAGAACTGTCTGGAAACAAATAAGCTATAATGAATCTCAGTAAAATAAATTTGAGAACCTGTAACTCAAGTTTGGGCTGGGTCTAAATACAGCCAGAAATATGGGATTTAAAAACTATACATTCTAAAGTGATCATTTCATTCTTCATTGCATCCCCTAGTCATCCCCCACCATCCAATGGAATTACAGAAAGGATTATTTCCATAAGATAAGTGAGAAATACTCTTAAAAACAAGAAATCAAAACAGTTTCTACAATTATCTGGCTGCATGAAACCCATGCTTTAAAGTCTAAAATAACAGTTATGCACTTTCCTATCAAAACAGTAAAAAACAATATGAACAGAGACTGCAATTACAGATTTGTTAAACCTTACATTTTTCAACATTATTAAGCAAAGAAAAGATTAAAAAAAAAAAAAAAAAATTCTATACCTCCATATATGACTTTGGGTGAGGTGCAACAGAGGGTTCAGAAGATGCAGGTGGCGATGAAGATCTCACTGTATAAAAATTCTCAATTGTATGACGAGGCAATTCAAAGCATCAAAAAGATAAAACAACAGAAAATCAGTACTTAATCTTGTATAAGCACCTGAGCGTGAGTCAAATTCTGCCTTTCCATTCACATTTAAATGCTGTAAAAACATTTGAATAAATAACAAAGTTAACTAGGATTTATAACTCATCTATCAGAGGCTATGAATTAAGTTATAACTAGTTTCAATCTTTTAGCTCACCTTTGAAGTTGTCATTAGGCCTCTAGTATCTTCTTGTTGAATTAGTCTCCCAGTTGAATTATTTGGTCCTGATGTTACACAAAGAAAGAAATTGTTGTAAGAATAAATCTCCACTACCTTATGCAGATTGAAATCTGACAGTAATTAACCACCACTAGATGGCATGATTTATCTAAGGTCCTGTTTCTTTTGTTGGGAATTTCAAATTATGAGAAACTTGAAGTCCAAGGACTCACAACTCCAATATTTGAAAATTGCAGGAATTTAAAACTTACTACTCTCATTTTCATTTTTTTCTCTTTCTTTCCAGGTGGGGGAAGGGATTTCAAAATGGAGAGGGAGAGGGAGAGGGTGAGAGAGAGAGAGAGAGAGAGAGAGAGAGAGAGAGAGAGAGAGGCTTCAATACCTTCCAACTTCCTAATGGCATTACTCATTGACTTCATTTCCTGTACTTGCACATTTAACAGATTCATAAATTCCTCCAGTCGTCTGTTCTCTGGAAGAAAAAAATATATATAATAAAGGAATGGTCATCAATTGTGAAGGCTATTAACCATCAACAAAGAAACCAGAGGTAAAAAAAAAAAACAAAAAACAAAAGAGGATGAAAACAAGGGGGAAAAAAATCCATGTACTAGGATGGAATTTCACACTATAAAATAGACTAAACTCCATTCTAATCCCACCTTCAATTTTAGAAGTCAATATTTCCTGGCTTGTTTTTGCCACATCAGCAGCTGCAGCTGCAGCTGCTTTTGCGGCAGCTGTTGCTTCTTCTGCCAAACTTGGTTTTGAGTTAGATTTCTGCACAATGTCATTTTCCCCTTCCAATACAATTTTGCGAATCCAGGACTTCAACCTAGGAATAAAAGCATTCTAAAGCAAAAATTATGTTAATAGATGGTTAGATCACACTTCAAATTTTATTTTATTTTTGATAGGAAACGACAAAGGGATATATTGATAGAAATATCACACTTTAAATTAACTAACAAAAATTTAGCATATCCAGCAACTTGAGGTAATGCATAAGAAGCATAGGGGAAGAGTACAACCCCCAACATGGCACAAAAAAATGAAGTTGGGTACCGACTAATCTAATTTGTGCTGTTAGATGGCAATGATACCACAAAGGTTATTTGCTAATACCTTAAAAAGTATAGCTGTTCCGGCACCTGAAGCTGCAAGGAATCCTATAGCAAGAAAAGCATGAGACCAGTGAAATCGATACTGGGTTCCCGTTTTGGAAATGACACCAGCAGGAGTGGCTGCTGAAGGATGCAGAGTTTGTGCCTGGGCTTGCTGTTGGATGTTTGATGACTTCAACTGCCCATCTGGTATCAAATTGATATAGCAAAAGGGAACAACCATAGAAACAGTGCAATTAAACTCTGCTCTAACATAACACCTTATATCACAAAGGATTCGACTCCAACACTAATATTTATTACCTTGATTTGCACTAACTGCCTGCACACCTGTAACAGTTGGAGATTGGTCCTGTAATTTTCAGACAATGACAAGAGGGAAAAGAGAATTAAACCCACGGACAACACTGAGGATCAACATATGTTTGATATGATGTTTCAATGTAATGGTCTTTAAGAAAGGTAGAACTAATAACATGCATACAGGTACACGGCGAAAGGCTTCATCTATCTCCTCTTTTGTGAGGCCCTTTTTCTCAAGAAAAGATCGCCGGTAGATGACTGGAGAGCCTCTAACTTTCGGGTGTGAAAGAAATTTAACAGCATTTTGTACTTGTTCCTCTCGCATGGGTTCTGAGTTCACAAACACGGATGGTGGAGAAATAGTAGCTGCTGCCTTGGCATCTTGCTGATCCTCATTTCTTGGTTGTACGACTTCAGAAGCTGCAGTTCAGAAATTGCATATCAATATGAATTGTATATCCAAGCATCCATTAAACAAAACCAAATTTACTTTGTTAACTTATTCTTTATCGTCTACCATCTGCTCTAATTGATTTGGGACACTAAATGGCATAAAGAATGATGAAGAGATTAAAAACATCAACAAGAACTAATGTACCTTTCTAACCAAGTGATAAGACTATTACAAAGCACTGATATTTTAAAAAAGGATAAAATATTTATTTTTCTAAAAAGAAATGCACCTCATCATTCATTTTTTTTTTCTAGGTTTATACATCAAGGGGCCTTTTAGCTATTTTTAAATCCTTCATGTGAGATCACCCAACTTATACTCAAAAGTGTGATCTCCTATGCAGCCATAAACTTGTCATTCACATAATCATTAATAGACTGAAAGATCTATCCTCAAGGAATTTAAGATATGGACAAAACATAAACACAATCTGCCTATAGCCAATCCTCAGTAGAACTCAAGGAGCCAATTTCGCTGCCTTGGAGTCTAGTTAAGCCCATATAGCAACCTCCTCAACTTGCAAAAGTTATTTTAAATAAAAAATAAAAAAATTAATTAACTCCCAAAACCTTCAATTTCTTCATTTATATCTACTACTCTCACTCCCCATGAAAAAATGTTGCCTTCCCTTCAAGATGCTCAAAAACTAGAGGTGATACATAGATAAAGTGGTTAACATAGCACCCTACAATAAATGTCTATTCATCAAAAGACCATCATAACCCAATACAAATCCCTTTCCAAGGTCCAGGAGGCTTGAATTGAAACCAAAGTCACTTTCCGCGGTTTTGCAAAAAGCAGCTGCATGGAGACTCAAACCAGCAATTTCACACTTGACAGCACAAGAATGACAATCAAACCAAGCAAAGTCACCTTAATGGTGAACTTCACTGAAAGAGACAAAGGTTGTGTTCATACACTACTATTCTTTTATTTTATTTTTTGCCAGAAACAAACAAATGTATTAATAGATAAAAAAACATAAGAAGGATAAAAGGTTCTCCTCATGAAGTACAAACCTGATCAAAAGAACTAAGTAAACCTCCACAAAATATACAATAAGGATTGGTATAGTACAATATCTTAAGGTGCCTATATGTCACAAAGTTTTGTAAATTTCTTGTCTCTTACTTCTTTCTGATTACTATGACTCTATTTGGGAAGTGTTTCCAAAAACAGTTCTTAAAAACAATTTTTAAGAACAGTTTTTTAGAACAGTTTTTGAAAACTGTTCTCATATTTTATACAACACAAGTTTGTTTGAAAACCAAAAATATTTTTAACCTATTTTCTATGTTTTTAAAAATAACTTTTACATGTATTCTTTATTTTTAATCATACTCCATGTTTATATAATTATTTTTAAAAATTAATTATGCAAAAATAACTAAAAAATGTTATTTGAAAATACAATATTTTTAGTTTTTAAGAATAAAAAACTGTTTTCTGTTTTCTGATTGTCAAAATTGTTTTCCATTTTTTTTTTCTTCAAAAACAGTTACCAATCACCTTTCAGTCCTTTTCTTGAGACAGCCAAAGCAGTACCAGGCACTATTCCCTAGTGACTAATCCTATGATTAAGCATACCATATTAACCCATAGAAAGGCTTTTCCAACTCACCCTGATAAAATTGATCCAAAACGTGCAACAAGTAGCAAAAAGAAAATTCATAAAATTCGTAAATTCTAACCAGAAATGGACTTTAATGATATTAACCAATAATTTGAATCAAGAAACGATATAACAAACTGATCGGCACAGTAATATTACAATTGTTAACTGATTTAACCCTCAATACAAATCCAATAGCACTGTTTCCAGGCTAAGAAAATGCAGGATTGAAAAAGAAACTACAATTTCGTTACACAAGAAACCAAACCTGATCAAATCCAAACACTACTACTTCGCTGATTTGAGAGGGCTTTTCACATTTTAAGAACCAAATAACACAATCCAGAAAATTAAAAATTGAAATTCTCATTTACTCCCCGTTTTTCTCAGCAACCAAACAGAAGGCAATGGAATATACGCTCAAGAAAATCAGAGGGGAGAGAAAATCAAACCTGGGGTTTGGGGTTTTTCGGTTGTAGAGTCGGGAGGAGGCGTGGATTGAGTCGCCATAGTCAAACCCTTCACTGAAACTCAAAACAAAAACACTCAGAAAGGAAAAAGGAAAAGAAAAAAGAAAATGAAAGAATCGGTTTTCGAGGTGATGATGATGAAGATATGATGTCAGAGGAAGTTGAGATTGTCAGATAGAAAAGGAAAGGAGAGAGCTCTGCACCTCCCGAAGCGTGGTCGTGGTGGCGGGCGGGCGAGAGACGACAGCTACCGTAGAGATAATGCGGCTTTGGATGGAATATCTAGTGGTAGAGAGACCATGTAAGCTAGGGTGGTTCAGAGAATCACAACCGTCGGTTGCGGTCTCAGGATCACCTGATTTCCGGTCGCTCACTCGGTGGATTCTTTGAATGGGTTGGGCTCCAGTGGGCTAGGCCCAACTAGAGGGTGTGGTCCTTAAGTCACCCAGATCATGGCCACCCCTGTTTTGGAGTAAATAGGTTTAGTGGGCTAAAATTGTTAGGGCCCATGTCCCAACCAATAACGGGCCTCAAAATTGTAATGCAGGTCAATCTATTAGCCCAAAACATTGTCCAGGGCCGCGAAATCAGTTCCCCCGACAGCTGTCACTACCTTAAAATATAAAGTAAAATCCGTTACAAGGGTTTTTCTTTCCCGGGATGATAACGTAACGATTATTGTGGTATTATAATTTTTTTTTTTTAAAGAAAACTTAGACTGTCGATTGGCACTATTTCTGATTGAAGTATTTTTAATAAAAATATCTTTAAGAAAATCACCAATTTCTTTAAAAAAATATTACAAATAATTTTTTCTTCCCACAATAAATAATTTTTCAGGTTTTCAAAAATATTTTTTAAAATTTATAAAACGCTATATTTTTTTTCAAAAATAGTTTTTTAGGTTGAAAGCGTTTTTTAAGGTTGAAAACGTTTTTAAAATCACTATCAAACGGACTTTTACTAAATTGGTAAAAATGTAACTTATTGAATAGCTCGTATTATTTTTCGCTTTTATAGTACTTTATATATATATATATATATATATATATATATATATATATATTATTCATACATTTTCTAG
Source organism: Vitis riparia (assembly GCF_004353265.1). NCBI lineage: Eukaryota > Viridiplantae > Streptophyta > Magnoliopsida > Vitales > Vitaceae > Vitis > Vitis riparia. Next base: position 10,143,509 of record NC_048447.1, on the reverse strand, counting down.
TATTATTTGTACCATTTGGTTTCTCATATTATTGTACATTCTCATTTTATATATATATTATCTATACATTTTCTCATATTATTTGTACCAACTACTAATTTATTCTCATTATTAAAATAAAGAAAAAGGAAAAATTAAAGAGTTCTATTTGGAAATCAAATTTGAAAATTAAATCTTATATCTCTTGAAGAAGAAAAGTAAAGAATTAATTGTTTATTTTTTTTGAAGAAATTATTATAGGAAGGATTTTGAAAGATTACAAGATTAGGGTAATATTTTCTATTTTTCATGTAAATGTAAATTTCATGAGTAGGAATTTTATGTTAAATCTTATGAAATTTACATTAAATGATATTTGAATATCTATTCATCAATAGGGTTTATATTTTGTAATTTTTAGAATTTTTGTACAAGATTATCATTAGTTAAAAAGATAACTATGAAGGCCTTCATAGTGAGAGGCTGGCTATTGCTTATGGCCTGCTACACACCCCCAATGGCTCACCCATTAGAATTGTGAAGAACCTTAGAGTTTGCAGAGACTGCCATGAGGTCATAAAGCTCATATCTGAGGTTTACAATAGAGGAATAATAGTAAGAGATAGAGTTCGTTTCCACCATTTTAGAGAAAGGGGGTGTTCTTGCAATGACTATTGGTAATTACGTCATCTACCATTCAAAAAAAATGTAGCTTTACAACAGGATGGCTTTTCCTGAACAAATCCAATTCAATTATTTTATTTGATTTTTTTTTATTCCATGTGTTTAAACAATATTTCCCCTCTCTTTTGGAATGAAATATAATTAAGGTAGATTTGATGTCTACTTTTTTGAGAATGAGGGGATTTCCTCTTAAAGTTATGTTTGATTCTCGGACAACATGACAGAAAATAAGAGGAAAAATAGAAGAAAAAAATAAAAAATGAAGGAAAATAAAAAGTATGTTTAAAATCAATAAATTATTATTATATAGGATTTTTTTTTAATTTATTTAACTTTTTCATAGATTAAATAATTTAAAAATATATAAAATCCTTAATAATTTTACTTATACTTGACTTTCTTTTCGTAGTAAAATTAAAAATAATCTTGAATTTGCAAACAAAGAATGTAGAGGTCCAAATTTGCATAATCCAAGGCTTTGAACTCACCTTATGAGAATTTTGGATTCAGTTAAGAACAACATGTAGCAAAGCCATGAAGGATTTGTATTGAAGGGCAGTCATCAAATGTGATCAGTTATGGGAATGGATGGGACTCTAGAATTTTATTTGTGACGTAACCATGGTGCCATTGGCCTTCGGGTTTTGGGATGTCACATGCAGCTCATTAGATACTTTCAAACTCAAACTATCCAAAAGTAGACACACGATGCCAAGAAGAAGTTGCGTATAGGGTTTCCATGGTCCATTTCGCCTAGGATCAAGCCACACACAAAACTTGATCAATCGACCTACGTGGGCCAAACGGTGAAACCGAAACAACGCGTTTCAAAGAGGCTCCCAACGACGCCGTTTGTAGAAATCCCATGAGGTTGGGACTTTCTCCGTTTATCCTTCACCAAAGCCACAGGCACGTATCATGGCATGCATAGATGAATCATAGAAGAGGAAGCCTTTTGGGAATAGCAAGATCCTTCCTATCTGAGCGGTGCCAGAGAAGATGAAAGCTGCGTCCGTTTTGATCTCAATCACTCCAATGCTATACTTTTCCCAATGTTTTTAGCAAACGTTTTTAGCAACGTCAAAAAAATATTCGACTCTTAAATTCCTAATCATTACTAGTAACTAACCATTTACTTTTTATTTTTATTTTTATTTTTTCTTTATTTTTATGGGTATTTTATAGAGGTCCAAATTTGAATAATTTAGGGCTTTGAACTCACCTTACAAGAATTTTGGATTCAGTTAAGAACAGCATGCAGCAAAGCCATGGAGGATTTGTATTAAAGGGCAGTCATCAAATGTGACCAGTTCTGGAATGGATGAGGCTCTAGAATTTTATTTGTGAAGTGATCGTGGTGCCATTGGCCTCCGGGTTTTGGGATGTCACATGAAGCTCATTAGATACTTTCAAACTCCAACAATCCAAAAGTAGACACACGAAGAACAAGAAGAAGTTGCGTATAGGGTTTCCATGGTCCGTTCTACCTAGGATCAAGCCACGCACAGAACTTGATCAATCGACCTACGGGCGCCAAATGGTGAAACCAAAACAACGCGTTTCAAAGAGGCTCCCAACGACGCCGTTTGTAGCAATCCCATGAGGTTGGGACTTTCTCCGTTTATCCTTCACCAAAGCCACATGCACGTCTCATGGCAGGCATAAATGAATCATAGAAGAGGAAGCCTTTTGGGAATAGCAAGATCTTTCCCATTTGAGCGGTGCCAAAGAAGATGAAAGTTGTGTCCTTTTTGATCTCAATCACTCCAATGCTATACTTTTCCCAACGTTTTTAGCAAACGTTTTTAGCAACGTCAAAAAAATATTCGAATCTTAAATTCCTAATCATTACTAGTAACTGACCATTCACTTTTTATTTTTATTTTTATTTTTATGGATATTTTATAAAGGTCCAAATTTGCATAATCCAGGGCTTTGAACTCACCTTATGAGAATTTTGGATTCAGTTAAGAACAACACACAGCAAAGCCATGGAGGATTTGTATTGAAGGGCAGTCATCAAATGTGATCAGTTATGGGAATGAACTGGGCTCTAGAATTTTATTTGTGAAGTGACCGTGGTGCCATTGGCCTCCGGGTTTTGGGATGTCACATGAAGCTCATTAGATACTTTCAAACTCAAACTATCCAAAAGTAGACACACGAAGAACAAGAAGAAGTTGCCTCTAGGGTTTCCACGGTCCATTCCGCCTAGGATCAAGCCACGCACAGAACTTGATCAATCGACCTGCGAGCGCCAAACGGTGAAACCGAAACGACGCGTTTAAAAGAGGCTCCCAACGACGCTGTTTGTAGAAATCCCATGAGGTTGGGACTTTCTCTGTTTATCCTTCACCAAAACCATAGGCACGTCTCATGGTAGGCATAGATGAATCATAGAAGAAGAAGCCTTTTGGGAATAGCAAGATCCCTCCCATTTGATCGATGCTAAAGAAGATGAAAGCTGCGTCCATTTTGATCTCAATCACTCCAATGCTATACTTTTCCCAACGTTTTTAGTAACGTCAAAAAAATATTCGAATCTTAAATTCCTAATCATTACTAGTAACTGACCATTCACTTTTTATTTTTATTTTTATTTTTATTTATTTTTATGGGTATTTTATAAAGGTCCAAATTTGCATAATCCAGGACTTTGAACTCACCTTATGAGAATTTTGGATTCAGTTAAGAACAACACGCAGCAAAGCCATGGAGGATTTGTATTGAAGGACAATCATCAAATGTGATCAGTTATGGGAATGGACTGGGCTCTAAAATTTTATTTGTGAAGTGACCGTGGTGCCATTGGCCTCCGGGTTTTGGGATGTCACATGAAGCTCATTAGATACTTTCAAACTCAAACTATCCAAAAGTAGACACACGAAGAACAAGAAGAAGTTGCCTTTAGGGTTTCCACGGTCCGTTCCGCCTAGGATCAAGCCACGCACAGAACTTGATCAATCGACCTGCGAGCGCCAAACGGTGAAACCGAAACGACGCGTTTCAAAGAGGCTCCCAACGACGTCGTTTGTAGAAATCCCATGAGGTTGGGACTTTCTCCGTTTATCCTTCACCAAAACCATAGGCACATCTCATGGCAGGCATAGATGAATCATAGAAGATGAAGCCTTTTGGGAATAGCAAGATCCCTCCCATTTGATCGATGCCAAAGAAGATGAAAGTTGCGTCCATTTTGATCTCAATCGCTCCAATGCCATACATTTCCCAACGTTTTTAGCAAACGTTTTTAGCAACGTCAAAAAAATATTCGAATCTTAAATTCCTAATCATTACTAGTAACTGACCATTCACTTTTTATTTTTATTTTTATTTTTTATTTATTTTTATGGGTATTTTATAGAGGTCCAAATTTGCATAATTTAGGGATTTGAACTCACCTTATGAGAATTTTGGATTCAGTTAAGAACAACACGCAACAAAGCCATGAAGGATTTGTATTGAAGGGCAGTCATCAAATGTGATTAGTTATGAGAATGGATTGGGCTCTAGAATTTTATTTGTGAAGTGACCGTGGTGCCATTGGCCTCCGGGTTTTGGGATGTCACATGAAGCTCATTAGATACTTTCAAACTCAAACTATCCAAAAGTAGACACACGAAGAACAAAAAGAAGTTGCCTCTAGGGTTTCCACGGTCCGTTCCGCCTAGGATCAAGCCACGCATAGAACTTGATCAATCGACCTGCGAGCGCCAAACGGTGAAACCGAAACGACGCGTTTCAAATAGGCTCCCAACGACGTCGTTTGTAGAAATCCCATGAGGTTGGGACTTTCTCCGTTTATCCTTCACCAAAACCATAGGCACGTCTCATGGCAGGCATAGATGAATCATAGAAGACGAAGCCTTTTGGGAATAGCAAGATCCCTCCCATTTGATCGATGCCAAAGAAGATGAAAGCTGCGTCCATTTTGATCTCAATCACTCCAATGCTATACATTTCCCAACGTTTTTAGCAACGTCAAAAAAATATTCGAATCTTAAATTCCTAATCATTACTAGTAACTGACCATTCACTTTTTATTTTTATTTTTATTTTTTATTTATTTTTATGGGTATTTTATAGAGGTCCAAATTTGCAGAATTTAGGGCTTTGAACTCACCTTATGAGAATTTTGGATTTAGTTAAGAACAACACGCAGCAAAGCCATGAAGGATTTGTATTGAAGGGTAGTCATCAAATGTGATCAGTTATGAGAATGGATTGGACTCTAGAATTTTATTTGTGAAGTGACCGTGGTGCCATTGGCCTCCGGGTTTTGGGATGTCACATGAAGCTCATTAGATACTTTCAAACTCAAACTATCCAAAAGTAGACACACGAAGAACAAGAAGAAGTTGCCTCTAGGGTTTCCACGGTCCGTTCCGCCTAGGATCAAGCCACGCACAGAACTTGATCAATCGACCTGCGAGCGCCAAACGGTGAAACCGAAACGACGCGTTTCAAAGAGGCTCCCAACGACGTCATTTGTAGAAATCCCATGAGGTTGGGACTTTCTCCGTTTATCCTTCACCAAAACCATAGGCACGTCTCATGGTAGGCATAGATGAATCATAGAAGACGAAGCCTTTTGGGAATAGCAAGATCCCTCCCATTTGATCGATGCCAAAGAAGATGAAAACTGTGTCCATTTTGATCTCAATCACTCCAATGCTATACATTTCCCAACGTTTTTAGCAAACGTTTTTAGCAACGTCAAAAAAATATTCGAATCTTAAATTCCTAATCATTACTAGTAACTGACCATTCACTTTTTATTTTTATTTTTATTTTTATTTATTTTTATGGGTATTTTATAAAGGTCCAAATTTGCATAATCCAGGGCTTTGAACTCACCTTATGAGAATTTTGGATTCAGTTAAGAACAACACGCAGCAAAGCCATGAAGGATTTGTATTGAAGGGCAGTCATCAAATGTGATCAGTTATGGGAATGGACTGGGCTCTAGAATTTTATTTGTGAAGTGACCGTGGTGCCATTGGCCTCCGGGTTTTGGGATGTCACATGAAGCTCATTAGATACTTTCAAACTCAAACTATCCAAAAGTAGACACACGAAGAACAAGAAGAAGTTGCCTCTAGGGTTTCCACGGTCCGTTCCGCCTAGGATCAAGCCACGCATAGAACTTGATCAATCGACCTGCGAGCGCCAAACGGTGAAACCGAAACGACGCGTTTCAAAGAGGCTCCCAACGACGTCGTTTGTAGAAATCCCATAAGGTTGGGACTTTCTCCGTTTATCCTTCACCAAAACCATAGGCACGTCTCATGGCAGGCATAGATGAATCATAGAAGACGAAGCCTTTTGGGAATAGCAAGATCCCTCCCATTTGATCGATGCCAAAGAAGATGAAAGCTGCGTCCATTTTGATCTCAATCACTCCAATGCTATACATTTCCCAACGTTTTTAGCAAACGTTTTTAGCAACGTCAAAAAAATATTCGAATCTTAAATTCCTAATCATTACTAGTAACTGACCATTCACTTTTTATTTTTATTTTTATTTTTTATTTATTTTTATGGGTATTTTATAGAGGTCCAAATTTGCATAATTTAGGGCTTTGAACTCACCTTATGAGAATTTTGGATTCAGTTAAGAACAACACGCAGCAAAGCCATGAAGGATTTGTATTGAAGGGCAGTCATCAAATGTGATCAGTTATGGGAATGGATTGGGCTCTAGAATTTTATTTGTGAAGTGACCGTGGTGCCATTGGCCTCCGGGTTTTGGGATGTCACATGAAGCTCATTAGATACTTTCAAACTCAAACTATCCAAAAGTAGACACACGAAGAACAAGAAGAAGTTGCGTCTAGGGTTTCCATGGTCCGTTCCGCCTAGGATCAAGCCACGCACAGAACTTAATCAATCGACCTACGGGTGCCAAATGGTGAAACCGAAACGACGCATTTCGAAGAGGCTCCCAACGACGCCGTTTGTAGAAATCCCATGAGGTTGGTACTTTCTCCGTTTATCATTCACCAAAGCCACAGACACGTCTCATGGCAGGCACAAATGAATCATAGAAGAGGAATCCTTTTGGGAATAGCAAGATCCTTCCCATTTGAGCGGTGCTAGAGAAGATGAAAGCTGCGTCCGGTTTGATCTTAATCACTCCAATGCTATACTTTTCCCAACGTTTTTAGCAATGTCAAAAAAATATTCGAATCTTAAATTCCTAATCATTACTAGTAACAGACCATTCATTTTTTATTTTTATTATTATTTTTAATTAAATTATGATTTTTGAAAAGAGAAATATTATTTGAATCAGAGTTTTTAGGTTGTTTTATATGTTTGCAGTTTTAGAAATGCAAAAAAAAAAGAAAAAAAAACATCATCTATCTTTTTCATCCAAAAATTTCATTAATAATATAAAAACTTTTATGTTAAAGTTATTTTAAATAAATTATGATAATTTAAAAAAAAAAACATTATTTAAATAATGTGTTTCTTAAAAATAAAAAAATAAAAAAATAATCCAAATTAATTCAATAAAATAATAATAGGATGTATGCGTACATAAGAGTGATGAACAGGAAATTTCAGGAAAAAAAATAGTTTTCAAGACTTTGCTCATTTATGATATAGATACAGATAAATTATAGGACTACCCAATTTGTAGCCTATTGTGGTCTGCAGAATCTTTGATGGATTCATTGGAGTAGCACTTCTCTCCTTTTTAACATATAGGCAGGTTCATGAAAGGCCAACGTGCATTTCCTCCCCAATTGCAGCAAATATTTCATCAACCCTATAAATGAAAAAAAGGAAAATAAGGAAAACAAGGAAAACAGGGATCAGAACCTGAGTAACCATTCATGCTCAACCAATCAAAATGCTCAACATTAAGGATACATGAGCATTAAAAAGTTCCAGCTTTTTCACAATTTTTGAAAACAGATATTGGTATCTAACTTCAGGTCTGTCACTTATGTTTTCATACTTCAGGAATTGAATTTTTATTATTATTATTATTATTATTATTATTATTATTATTTATTTTTTGTGGGGAGGGGTAGTTTGGGTTTGAAAGTATCTAATGAGCTCCAAATCTTGTAATTCATTTTTACCTATGTGTATCAATGTTCACCTCTGCAAGCCAAGTTGTAAGGTAAACCTGCAAAACAACAATAATTCAACAGTCAGCAACAGAGATAGAAACCACTTCTTTTATCTTTGGTTATGGTGAGAATACTAGAAAAGCATTTGAATACAAAGGAGTATCCAAATCCAATTATCAACAAAACCATATCATTTCACTTGTGCAAATTTATTTCATCTCTAATTCTTTTGGGTGCTTTCCGTACTAAAGTTTCCATCAAGAAAGCTAGTCATTTATTCCTAGGTACTGTGTATGTGGAGTTCTTGAGATCCATAACGGTGGATCCTTCCTTCTGAATGTACCCATGTGTATGTGGACAACTTGATTGCTCACCACTGTCAATTGTAAGTAGGAAATGGCTTCTTTATGACGACAAATAGAATTACTATCTCGGAGAAACTAAATGCTATGCAAGGCATCATCCATGGTAGTATTAGGTGATGTAATTTAGTACAGGATTATGAAAAGTAGTCTTCTTTTTATAAGCACAAAAACCTAGTTAGAACACAATAGAATGTTTAATAAAATTGGAAGTGGAAATCAATAAGGAAACGATATTTTAAACTTCCCTAAATTTTTTAGACTTCTTTTTACATTAAATTTAATTTGTCATTGCTTAATCAAATCCAAAACCACATTCTTACCTTAGCTTCAAATTTTGTGTCTTCAACTCAAACATGTTAGTATAGTGGTTGTAAAGTAGCCTTGGACAAGTAATCTTTGGAGCAAAATTATCAGAGAACAAGATTATCAGGACATGTATCAATTCTCATAGGGCTAATCTAAATGGCATAATTGAAACACATTAATCAATTTGAGATAGACCTAAAAGTTATTGATTTAAGATATTTCGGTTGGGCATAAAATTTTGAAGACTGCCTATTCATCCCACTCTAGGTAGTTCCCTGTTCAAGAATACAAGCTTACAAATGTAATAAATATGCATGTATAAAATCTATGTATATACACATCTAACTCAAAAGCAAATGCATACTAAAGTCAATCATACTTTCAAACAATTAATTATATGCATTATACAATGGTGGAATGTTTTATACCTGTAAGATCTCATGATCTGGCTGCTGATTAGAACGTATAACAGGCGAATGAGATTCAAAACCTATTATTTTTGGGGGAATAAGCTCGCCAATTTCTTTTGAATGCAAGCTGCATATACCCAAATCATCAAATTCCCCAGGATACAGCTCATCTGACCAACAATATTGATCGTCTTGTGAGGCTTCTTCGCAACTGATGGAGAGTAACTCCACTACAAGCAACCGCTGCTTAGAGCAAACAATACCAATAAGAATAGAGTTACAAGCAAAGACAAGTGATCTATTACATGTCCAAATAAAATAGAAATCTGGAGTAGCAAAACAAAACCAAAATTCACCTTCAAATTTAGTTCAAGTATGAACATCTGAACAAGTTCCTCTGCTAATTTCTCTGAGAGATTGTTCAAAGATCACAAATGTCATGATTAAATGTGTTGGAGAATTGAAAAAAAGACAGCCAAATAAAAACTCAAGAGGATAATAGGCATGGTTAAGTATCATACTACATGAGTTTGGGAAGATTGACATGCCAACACATCATGGTTTGAAGTTCCAACCTGTTTTCATAGAAAAAACACAATTTTCCATTCTCGAGGCAATAGAAATGAAGTCTAAATGTAACTTCTAATTTTTTACACCCTCCCTCCCTCCATGTAGTTTTAAATTATAACTACCGGAAGCTACTCCCTCCCTCCCTCCCTCTCACTAATTTAATTTTAAAGATACTCAAAAGCTCATTTAAACTCTCCCAAACTTCTCAAAGTTCACTGTAACTATTCAAAACTGCTTGGAACTCAATAAAATTACCACTTTATTTGACATGGAATATTAGCTTAACAATGTTTTTTTTTTTTGATAGGCAAATAAGAGTATGCATATTAATGACATATTAGCTTAACAATGAGGTGTATGCTTTTTCAAAGTACAATAACATTTGGGTAATTCACTTACACTTCTTAATAAAAGAATACTTGCTAAGATATAATGTTAGAGACATGTGCTAAAAATACAAATGATCAACCTACTTTTGATTAAATATATAACTTAAAATTTTTGAATGTGAACATACATTTATTTTCTGATATTACGTGAAGTTAATAGACCTAGTAAATTACATGGTACCTCATATGAGCTTTCACTAGTAATTAACCTCATATGGCAAAAGTTCCCATATTGGTATATTGTACAATTTCCCTGTTAAGTGAGAGTTGTATGAATTTTCAAGAGGACAGCTCCATTTTAGCTGTTGACCTTAAAGGGTGAGCAAAATCATCCTAACCATCTTGTAATCTTCACATCTATTTTTCCCATAAATAAAACAGTTTCAAATGCAGTGAAGCCAAATTCCATTTGGGGGAGTGAAAGAAAAAGCAGTGGATGAAGAATGAGTAAGCATAAACAGGGTACTAGAATACATACTCTGTGTATATTGGAGTTTGTTCCTTTATTTTATTCCTTTTTTTTTCTTTTCCATTTTCATTCGGGTTTCTTTTTTTGAATATTGAAAGTATAGAAATTTAAGCATTTAAAGTTAGCAGTTTCGTATTTATTTTCTAATTTCATTGAGTAATTCTGGAAGGAGACCTTTGTTGTCCAATGACTCAATCCATGCAGGAGGGTTTAGCTCCTGGTGGTCCCAGTATAGCTGATATCCCTAAATGTGCTTGTTTTCCTTCTTGTCTTTGAATAATGGAAGTTCTATTACCCATGAGTTGGCAAGATATCCTAAAAATTTGAGAGAAATTTAAGCTTGGATGGAAGCAGTTCCAGATTTCTTGTTGCCTCTTTGTCCTTAAAAGAGTTTATTTTCAGTTAGGTATAATCTAATTTACTATTTACCCACATAAATACTGCTCTAATTCTGCAAGGTAACATCTTTCACACCTATAATGGACCTAATAACACATGTTCAGTATGCATACCATATCCTTGTATGCTGACAAAAGTTTGCTCCCATGAAGACCCTGAAAGGATGAAATACTTTATAAGATGCAGGTCCATCAAAATAGATAGTAAGCAAAACTTGTTTGCATGACAGACTCGGGATCCTAAAATAATCTATTCTTATTCATTTCTCATTGAAAAGACAAAACAAGAAATCATTTAGCCAAGCAGTGAACCACAGCAACAATGTAAGAAGTTCAGAGCTTATCTCATCAACCTTTAAAATGGAATGCATTTATGGAAATGCATATTTCCTGCAGAATATTAAAAAAAGGACAATATACAAAAAACTAAATCCAAGACCCATTAACGCAAAAAAAATCCACGGCTGCAGACAGTGGTTCCAAGTATATTGACTGGATGTTGAGTCAAATTAATGATAATACCTATCAACAGGCCAAAATTTCAGAAAAAAAATTCCCATTTCCATGTTTTGGCAAAAGTTACAAATAGAGGCAAAACTTTCTGCATCCAAATTTATCCTAAGTTCAATTTGGCACCTAGTTAGAATCCAAAGACTGCTAACAAGACAGGACTTTAAGATGAATCTTAAAAATGCTTGATTATCATTAGCGTATAATCTACGCAAACAAAGAGAAATGGTAGTAGATATAACACATAAGCTATAAAAACATTGAGAACAGGAAATTAAGAATCATGCACACAAAGCCAAAAACATAATGTAGAAGTACCTGCTGCTTTAATAATTTCATGCAAGCTTTCTTTCTAATATTGGGCATATCACTCAGAACACCCAACTCCATGGGAGGCATATATCTGAGCCAAAAAGTAATCCCAATGAGCGCATTAAGACTCTCACAAACCTTTATCCTCTGTTTGGCTGCTGAGAAATTTCAGGAAAATTAAACTATGATATTTTCAAACTTCCTTGGCATATTGCTTCGGTTTGAGACAATTAAAATGAAAATCACAAAAATAGGCAAAGAATCAAACATTTTGAGATTGCATTTCTCAACTGCATCTCTCGTCTTTTCCCGCGTTTCCTCAGTAACCAAACGGACCATAAAATTCAAAGAACCCTAAGTTGAAGCAAAACGTTTGTAATTGCCTTTGAGAGAGATAGGAATTGACAAGATCTGTGGCATGTGACCTTCCCTTTGAGGCAGTAGAAGTCCATTGTTGTCTGTAGGAAGCTAATTTCGACCACTGGTTTCGGAGGTTTCGCTGCGCGGCTGGTCTCCATAGGCGGATGACAGAAGGTGGTGGTTGTGGAGTTTTGGAGCTAGGGCTTTGGAGATTTGAAGCAGAAGAAGAACAAGAAGAAGTTGCGTCTAGGGTTTCCATGGTCCGTTCCGCCTAGGATCAAGCCACGCACAAAACTTGATCAATCGACCTACGGGGCCAAACGGTGAAACCGAAACGACGCGTTTCAAAGAGGCTCCCAACGACGCCGTTTGTAGAAATCCCATGAGGTTGGGACTTTCTCCGTTTATCCTTCACCAAAGCCACAGGCACAGATGAATAATAGAAGAGGAAGCCTTTTGGGAATAGCAAGATCCTTCCCATCTGAGCGGTGCCGGAGAAGATGAAAGCTGCGTCCGTCAATCACTCCAATGCTATACTTTTCCCAACGTTTTTAGCAAGCATTTTTAGCAACGTCAAGAAAATATTCGAATCTTAAATTCGTAATCATAATTAGTAACTGATCATTCACTTTTTATTTTTATTTTTATTTTTTATTTATTTTTATGGGTATTTTATATTTGGTTTCTAAATCTGGTTTCCATAGCTTAGGTTTTCTATAAATAGCACAGGTGGACATTAGAGGAGAAGCGCTGTTCTTGATCGATCTCACCCCTTTTACTTCTGTTGCTCCACATACCCAGTGATTGAATTTTGATCAATCTTTCTTCTTCTTCTTCTTCAGAATGGGTCGTGGCAAGTTAAAAATGGAGTTGATCGCTAATGAGAAACTTCGGTGCAGAACTTTCCGAAATAGGCAAAAGGGCTTGAAGAAAAAGCTCCATGAGTTGTCAACTCTATGTGATGTTGAAGCGTGTATGATCATGTATTGTGATCAGAATGGCAATGGCACCTATTCTTCTCAGCCTGATGTTTGGCCTGAAAATCACTATGAAGTTCAACGTATAGTGAACAAGTACATGAAGGAAGACCATGGAAAGAGGACGATGGATTTATCTGACATTCTTGAAAGCAGAAAGAGGAAGGCCGAACTTGAGCTGCAAAAGCTGCGGGAAAAAAATGGCGAAACCAAAGGGCAGACTTCTGAGACTGGATTGGAACTGGATGGGCTTTCCTATGAAAATCTGATGGAAATAAATGATCAATTGGACAGGAAACTTGAACATGTGATGAGTCTGATTGATTTGAAGAAGGGAGAAGCGGGCTTGATGAGTAAGACTCCTGTGAACTCCTCTCATATCCCGGGTTTGCCTACAGCTGAGCAAGCCTTTCAAGGCATTGAAATGTTCTTATATGATTTGGATTTTCCCGATACAAGTAGTGGAGTGGTTGAATCTGATTTGAACCCGATGATGATGATGAATATGGAGAATAACGGATATCCAGAATTTGGAAGTGGAAAGGCATCCAGCAGTGAGCTCCTGCACCACAGTACTCAATTTCAGGACCCAATTCATTATGATCCAGCTCATGGGATGTTCACGAATAACCCTGATCCTTCAACTTCATATCAGAAGATGGGGACTGTTCCTCCCATGCAAGACATGTCGGTATCCAAGAATACGATGATGTTTAACACCCATCCCACAAATTCCATGCCGCAGATGGGGTTGCCTGAGAATATGATGTTCGACACGGATCATAGCATCTCTATGCAGCAAATATCGGCATATAGGCAGTACCTCTTGGACGGTTATTTGTTCTTTCATTCTTGATTTTGACGGTTATTTGTTCTTTCATTCTTGATTTTGACTCATCATTTTTATGCATGTAATTTGCTTTTAGATTAGCGTGACATGTCCATCTTTGTAACAGAGTACATCCGACATCCAAACCATAGAGTTTTGTTAGCATGATTGTATTCTAAGACTTCATTATATATGATTACGTTAATGTTTTACCCTTGAAATTGTTTCTTTTTAAGGTTATTTCTACTTAAGCTTACATTACACATCGTATGCAAACTATTTCCTTACTATATAAGGTGCAAGAAATTTTTTAAAGATTTACATTAAAATTAATGATTTTAAAAACTATTTAAATAAAAATGAGATATAAAAAAATTTTATTATCTTAAATTATAAAGTTTTTTAAAATGATTTTTCAAAGATATAAAGTAAATTCATACTTTTTATATAATACAACGAAAAGATTCTTATTTAGATGGTATGAATTGAAAATATTTAAATATTTAGATAATGTCAACTTAAAAAAGGATAAGATAAATTAAAAAGACATCAATTTTTATTAAAGGGTTTTTTTTATTGAAGAAATTAATAAGAATTAGAAGTTGTTTTGTATTCGTTATAATGAAAATTAAATTTTAACTCTATTTGTTTTTTTTTTTTTTACAATATATTTCCCATTTTTTATTAAGAAATTTTGTGAATCTAATTTAACTTTTACTTTTATTGACCTAAAAAATTATCTAAATTATTTATTTATTGAATAAATTAATATGAAAACTCACATTATTATCATATAAAAAATAGAGAAACATTATCTAAATCTATTTTTTTTACTGAATAAATTAATCAAAATAAGTGGATTAAAATAACAAATAGAAAAGAAAAGTCAATTAAATGATGTAAGGATATAAGTGGGTCGGTGGATATCAATGAGATGACAAATTCAAATTAAAAAAATAAAGTTTACAAAAACAAATATGTAAATACATGATATGAAATATTATTATTCTTAATTAAATTATGATTTTTCAAAAGAGAAATATTATTTGAATCAGAGTTTTTAGGTTGTTTTTATATGTTTGCAGTTTTAGAAATGCAAAAAAAAAAAAAAAAAACATAATCGATCTTTTTCATCCAAAAATTTCATTAATAATATAAAAACTTTTATGTTAAAGTTATTTTAAATAAATTATGATAATTTTTTTTTAAAAAAACATTATTTAAATAATGTGTTTCTTAAAAATAAAAAATAAAAAATAATCCAAATTAATTCAATAAAATAATAATAGGATGTATGCGTACATAAGAGTGATGAACAGGATATTTCAGGAAAAAAAAAGTCTTCAACATTTTGCTCATATATGATATAGATACAGATAAATTATAGGACTACCCAATTTTTAGCCTATTGTGGTCTGCAAAATCTTTGATGGATTCATTGTAGTAGCACTTCTCTCCTTTTTGCCATATATGCAGGTTCATGAAAGGCCAACGTGCATTTCCTCCCCAATTACAGCAAATATTTCATCAACCCTATAAATGAAAAAAAGGAAAACAAGGAAAACAGTAGGAATGACAACTAGCGGGTCGCTCCATCCCAATCCCATCCCATTTATTAAAAATAATTTCCATCCCCATCCCGTTTAAAAAATTAAATGGTGTAGGGCGAGGCGGGTATGGAATTCGGGGTGGGCGGGTATGGCATTTATTAAAAATAATTTCCATCCCCATCCTGTTTAAAAAATTAAATGGGGTGGGGCGGGGCGGGTATGGAATTCGGGGCGGGCGGGTATGGATTCCCCCACCCTGCCCCGTTTATTTTTTTTTATAAAATTACTTAAAAAATTTTAATTACATTAAAATAAATATATTTTATAAATAATAAAATTATTATATTTTTTAAAATTTCTTTTATTTAAATTTTTTTTATTATTTATATATTAAAAATAGTAAAATAAAATATTAAATTAAATTAAAAATTAAAATTAATTTTATATGTAATCGTGGTGGGGCGGGGTGGGATGGGGCAATACCCGAACTCGTCCCGGGTTTTAAAAATAAATCTCATACCCGTCTCAAACCCGTTTATTAAATTTAAACCCTATCCCATTAGGGGTTGGGTGGGGCGAATATCCAAAAAACCCTACCCCGTTGCCATCCTTAGAAAACAGGGATCAAAACCTAAGTAACCATTCATGCTCAACCAATCAAAATGATGAGAATTTCAAATTATAATGACAATAATCAATGGTCTGAGCTCAACATTAAGTATACATGAGTATTAAAAAGTTCCAGCTTTTTCACAATTTTTGAAAACAGATATTGGTATCTAACTTCATGTCTGTCACTTATGTTTTCATACTTCAGGAATTGAATTTTTATTTCACTTACTACAATTTTTATTTTTATTTTTTTATTTTTTAGTTTTTTTGTGGGGATGGGTAGTTTGGGTTTGAAAGTATCTAATGTCAATAATTACGAATGATAAAAGATAACTATTATCATTTATCATATCACATACAAAGAATATAAGAAATGACATGAAAATTGTAAAAGGGTATAAAAAATTCCGAGATGGTAAAAAGCATGTGAGAGAATGTATGTATGGGTATTGTGAAAAGGAGGTATAATGAATGTTAAAGGTGGTACGAAGAATGTGAAAAAGTATCTTACATCACATCCTTTTTCAAATAATTTGTAGCACTAATTTCTTACATTCTTCATATTTTTCATCATATTATTTGTATTATTATTATTATTATTATTATTTTACATTATTAGTATCATTTTTCACTTTTGTAGTACTTTATATATATATATATATATATATATATATATTATTTGTACAATTTCTCATATTTTTCATATCTTTTATCACATTCTTCGAACTCTTCTTACAATAGTATAATAGGTTTTTTTTTACACTTTTTGTTCATTTTCTTATAATAACCTAATTTAATATAATATTTTGACTATCATTTTTTTTAGGTTATGTTTGATTAATCGAATATAGCATGAGATAGGATAAAAAATGAAATATTATATTTTATCTCATACTTGATTGGTAATATGATATGATAAGTAGTGAGATATATTATTTATCATTTTTTTATATTCTTTTTACATGTGATATACAAGGATGAAAATATTGGTAATCATGGATATATCGGTACTTCGATTTTACGGATATATCAGAGATATATCGGTGGATATTTTGGAAAAAAATATTGATAAACCTAAAATTGATCAAAATTTATAAAAATATAAGAAAAACTTCATAAAAATGTAATTAGAAGTATATTGATATAAAAATATGAATTTTATAAGTATACATTTATTATTAAATTACATATAATATTATGATATTTGATTGTAATATGTCTAATTTTAAAATATATATTAATATTAAAATTATGATCCATTTAATTCAATTGTATTAAACAATATAAAATAAATTATGCTATATGTATAATTTTTTAATATTTAATTAATTATTAATGATATTAAAAACATTATGAAGAAAATTATATAATTTTTATATTTTTGGTAATCAATTAAAAGAAAATTTTGCATTTAATCATAAAATAATTATAATTAATTTGCTCTTTAAAATATTCTTTTAATGTTTTCTTTATATAATCAGTTTAACTATATATATGTTTAATGCATATTATATAACAATGGTGAGTTTGCCTGGATGGTTAGTGGCTTGAACCACAAACCAAACAAATCCCCTCCGCAACAAAAGGGTTTTTTAGGGCATTGTAGCACATTGACTTTACTGTAGCGCGTTTGACCGCGCATTGACTATGTGATTTATTACCAAAATCGTTGATATATCGCGAGATATCGCCGATTTTAGGGGATTTCTCACGAAATATCGCAGGACCGATATTTCTCCATGAAATATAGTGTTGACCCCTTCTGATACACGATATATCGGCGATATATCGCCGACATATTGCGATATTTTCATTCTTGGTGATATGTTAATCTGATATGAGATATACACATTTCATGTATAAAAAATTTATTTATTTTTAATTTTTTTAATATACTCATTTTACAAAATAATTTTTTTATATTATAAATTAAATTTATGATTAAAAAATAAAAACTAAAAAAATATTTTATAAAATAAAATTAATATATGATATATAAATTATTTTTATATATTAAATAACATAATATAAAAAAATTATTTATAAAGTTCAAATATATTAATAATAAATATTGTTAAACATAAAAAAAATTTATTTTTTAAAATAGAAAATATTTGAATGTGATATAATTTTTATTTTAAACCTTAAAAATAATATATATTTTATATTTTTTTTATTCATTTCATAAATTAAAAATAAATATAATATAATATAGTATACATCATTGGATATGTTATCTTAAAATTTCATATGTATATCAAAACATATCTCATTGAAAATCATATCTTAGGATATGTGTATTCTATTCAATGTAATACGATATTCTAAAATATACATATTCTATCATATCCTATCTTATCCTGCCAAACAAACGTGGTCTTAGGAAAATTTATTAAATAGGATAGGTCGAAGATTGTAAGCAACGAGAGTAAATCAATATAAGACAAGATTGGATAAAGAAAAAAATGATACATAATGTTGTCAAGACAATACAATACATTATTGTCATTTTTGTTATGAATAAAGTATATTTCTATTGTCAATAGGTTCATAATCTAGACAAAGGTCATTTTTTCATATGGACATCCCTTAAAAGATTTGAAAATAGTAGCAACTATAAAAAAAGACACATATGGAAAGAAGAGTGTATATAATGAATGAAGAGGTGATTTTTTTTTTCAATAAAAATCAAGTCGGTGCAAAAAGTAATTTTGGATATACTATTTTTGTTATAATTTTGTTATATCTTTGAAAATGAATTAATATGATATTTACCTCATGTCTACCATGTTTTGGACAATGTGATGAACTATTAGAGGTGAGACATGGACTTATGCATCATTAATTTTCAAGTAATTTTAAGAATGTAGTTTAAAAAATAATATTAATTTCATAAAAAACTATAAAATATATCATTTTTTTGGGTTAAAAAAATCTATGTTAAGAGGATGAAGAGTTGGCGTTGGCAAATAATTCTATTTGACAATAAGTTTCATCAAAGTGTCATTTTTTAATAGAAAAATATATTTTAGATGCTTCATTAATTTTTTTTTGTCATTTTTTTTATAAAGTTAATATTATTTAAGAAAAATTATAAATGTTCCAAATTGAAATGGTCATTTTATTTCATTCAAATCAATTCATTGTTTATTTTTTTTTTCTTTTTGCTTTGTGGTGTTGTAGACCCCCCCAGAGACGGAGGAGCTGGCATTTCCCATGATTAAAAATTTTCTGCCCACCTGAAAAAAACAGGGGCTGCTTTTGGCGGCCATAGGATGGGAGAGGAGCTGCTGCTGGCGGCCAGAGAGAGACAGCTTGGAGGAGAAGCTGTCAGTGGAAAGAAGATTTTTTCAGATTTTTTTTGGGCTTTCGCAGGGGAACAGCAGCTGAAAAGGAGGGGCGGAGCAGAAGAAAAGAAGGAAAAAGGTGGTTTTTGGGGGCTTCTCGGGAGGAGCTCTCTGGAAGAAAAATCAAAAAAGCAGAAGTTACAGAGGAGAGGGGGAGCTTGCTGGTTCCGGGGGATCTTAGGAAGTGAAGCTTGAAGAAGAAGGGAGCGTCCCCAGGTACGCCATTGATGACTCCTTGCTTCTATTCAGCATCTGATTGTCCCATTTTATTTTTATTTTTATTTATTTTTTTCCTTCTTTCTTGAGTTATTTTCTGGTTTTTTTCCCCTTGATCCAGATATGGATAGCTAGTAGTTGATGTATTGTTGGATGAAGTTTGAGTTATAAGTGTGCTTTGATATTATTGACTCATGCTTTGTTCACAAACCCTCATTTAACCACTCACATCCGAGATCACCATACCCATTTTTATTTTTTTTTGGATCTCCTCATGCCCATCATCTCTCACGCACATCCCCAACTCTGTCATCCCTCACCACACTCACCCATTATCGTTCCCACCACCATTTTCTCTCTCTAGCTCCACCCCCTACGTCAGCTCTCTCTCCAGCCTAGGACGCGGCTCTGGAAGCGGTGTTTTTCTTCTACAGCACTCCGGCGAGCCCCATGCACTTCGCACCTTGCGTAATGCTGTCGCCATCTATTTTCACCGCAGCCTCGTCGTCCACCAGCGCCGGGTTCGATTACTCCACGCGGCTCGCTTGCTATGGGAGCTCCGCGGCAGCGACGTCGAGGATGCTGTCAGCAAATGAGCTCTTCCTCAATGGCCAGATTCCGGCCGACAAAGCCCTCCACGCTCCCACGAAGGCTGCAGCAGCGAGCTCTCCACCGACGCCAGGCCGCTGCAGTTGGGCATGTCCGAGGTGGCGCGAGAGGTTGGCAGCTTGGACCAACTCCGAGGACCTCCGGCGACGCCTTTCTCACCTCATCTTTCTCCGTCGTAGTCTTCCTGAGGTGAAGGAGAAGAGCACGTGGCTGAAGGGCCCAAAGAGAAGATGAGTATGGGTTTGGATTTTAGTGGGTTGGGCCCAAAAGAAAAGCCCAAGTTTGTGAAGGCTTTAATTGCCTTGGGCTTGCCCATTGACATCTTTAGACTTGGGCTTGGATTGGGGCATTAGGCCCAGATTTATGATGGATGATTAAAGCATAAATTTCTCAATAAATTTTCTCAACCCCAATTTCTAAACCCCACTTACAAAACTTACATATTTAAATAATTCTCCTAAATTCCGCTTTTTAAATTTAATCCAGATTTCCGAAATTCCGATATTTTATATGTATTTATCTTTATCACCTTATCCATTTATTTATCTATTTAAATTTAAAACTTACATTTTTTTAAATAATTCTCCTAATCCAGATCTTTAAATAACGCTTCAAAATCCTGATTTATAAATTTAAAATTCCAAATTCCGAAATTTTAATTCTCACATCAATTGATTTAATCATCGTTATTTATTCATTTGCTCATTTTTAAAAATTCAATCTTTAAAATAATCTTTCAAAATTCTAATTTCTAAATTTAAATTCCAATTTTTGAAGTTTTAAATTCTCACATCAATTTATTCAAATCATCATTATTTTATTTATTTATTTAAAGTTCTATCATCAAGCAATTCCTCAAAATCCCAATTTCCAAACTCAATTTCCTAATTTCCGGAATTTTAATTTCCATATTTATTTATTCAATCATTATTCTTGTTATTTATTTGTTTATTTAAAATTCTATCATCAAGCAATTCCTCAAAATCCCGTTTTTCGAGCTCAATTTCCTAATTTCTGGAATTCCAATTTCCATATTCATTTATTCAATCATTATTTTTGTTATTATTATTATTATTATTGTTTATTTATTTATTTAAAAATTCCATCATTAAGTAATTCTTCAAAATCCCGATTTCTAAATTCAATTTCTAATTTCCGGAATTTCAATTTCCACCTTTATTTATTTAATCCTTATTATTTTTATTATTATTATTTCATTTGTTTATTCTAAAATTCAATTTTAAACAATTCATCTAAATTTCCGACTTCCGGTTTTAAATTCCTAATCCCGAAAATTTCCATATTCCCACTAATTTATTTAATCATTAGTATTTTATTTATTTATTTTAAAACTCCATTTTAAATCAAATTCTTTAAAACTTCTGATTTCCGAATTAAATTCCTAATCCCGAAAATTCCCATATTCCCACTAATTTATTTAATCATTAATATTTTATTTATTTATTTCAAAACTCTATCTTAAGTCAAATTCTTTAAAACTTCTGATTTCCGAATTAAATTCCTAATCCCGAAAGTTCCCATATTCCCATTACTTTATTTAATCATTAACATTTTATTTATTTATTTCAAAACCCCATTTTAAATCAAATTCTTCAAAACCTCTGATTTCCGAATTAAATTCCTAATCCCGAAAATTCCAATATTCACATTACTTTATTTAATCACTAACATTTTATTTATTTATTTCAAAACCCCATTTTAAATCAAATTCTTCAAAACCTCTGATTTCCAAATTAAATTTCTATTTCTGAAAATTCGGATATTCACATTAATTTATTTAATTATTATTATTATTTTATTTATTTATTCTAAAATTCCATTTTAAACAATTCATTAAAATTTCTGACTTCCGAATTAAATTTCTATTTCTGAAAATTCCAATATTCGCATTAATTTATTTAATTATTATTATTATTTTATTTATTTATTCTAAAATTCCATTTTAAACAATTCATTAAAATTTTCGACTTCCGAATTAAATTTCTATTTCAATATTCACATTAATTTATTTAATTATTATTATTATTTTATTTATTTATTCTAAAATTCCATTTTAAACAATTCATTAGATTTTCGACTTCCGAATTAAATTTCTATTTCTATATTCTCATTAATTTATTTAATTATTATTATTATTTTATTCATTTATTCTAAAATTCCATTTTAAACAATTCATTAGATTTTCGACTTCCGAATTAAATTTCTATTTCTATATTCTCATTAATTTATTTAATTATTATTATTATTTTATTCATTTATTCTAAAATTCCATTTTAAACAATTCATTAAAATTTCCGACTTTCCGATTTTAATTTCTAATTCCAAAAGTTCCAATATTCACATTAATCTATTTAATTATTTTATTTATTTATTCTAAAATTTCATTTTAAACAATTCATTAAAATTTCCGACTTCCGAATTAAATTTCTATTTCTGAAAATTCCAATATTCTCATTAATCTATTTAATTATTATTATTTTAGTTATTTATTTTGAAATTCCAATTTCTGAACCTAATTTCCGATTTCCAAAATTCTAATTTCTTTCAAATTTAATATCTGAAATTCCAATTCTTAAATTTAATTTTCAAGACTCCAATCTTCAAATAATTTTCGAGACTCTAATTTCCAAATAAATTTCAAAAATCTAATCCTCTCCCGAATAGTTTTAATTCCGCTCTGGCTTTCAAACAATCTTCTGCTCCTCTTGACTTCAACAAGCATGAATGAACTTTTCATGATTCTGGAATAATAGAATCAGTGATATTAATTCATGCAAAATAAATGGGTTTTGGTGGGGGCCCCACATATGTGATTGATCGATTGATTGACAGATAGATTGATTTGATTATGATACATGATTGATTTATTCTGCTCTATGATATGCTCGAAGTTATTCCTTAATTGTGCGCTAACCTCACTTCTTGATAGCGCTTTATGGATCACTGCCCAGGTACGCATCCACACCCGCTCGGGTCATTTTCTGTATGCATGTTTAGATTCTCACATGTGCATGATCATTCTGAGTATTCATCGATTTCCTCATCAATTGCCATGATTGCTTCATTTTATTAGTAGAGACCCGACTTTAGGGACTTAGAGGGGTGCTACGGTCTCTACCGTACCTTCTCGATAAGTAACCTGATCCCCGAACCCGATCCGGTTTTTCACAGATCGCCTTTTCCAAAACTAGGAGTCGCGCTTAGGGTTTTTCTTTCTTATTTTGTTTACCCTTTTAAAAATAAAACAAAAATAAGTGGCGACTCCAAGTCATTTCTCTTAATCAAACA
The DNA here is from genome assembly GCF_004353265.1 of Vitis riparia. Lineage (NCBI taxonomy): Eukaryota > Viridiplantae > Streptophyta > Magnoliopsida > Vitales > Vitaceae > Vitis > Vitis riparia. The sequence continues at coordinate 10,120,223 of NC_048447.1, read as the reverse complement.
AAAAATCATTTTTCGAAACAAAAATCGAGCTCGCCATCGAGTGGGAAACGCATGAGCCGAAATGCGGGGTCCACAAAATGGCGACTCCACTGGGGATTGTTTTTTGGAGGGTCAAGCTTGAACTTAGAGTGAAGCAAACGTGGCATTTGATTGGACGATTAGTGGATGCTTATCTCTTGATTGTACATTGAGGATTTCTTGATGCATGCTTAGATGTCGTATTCATTTGAGATTTTGACATGTTAGATTATTGATGACTGATCTTATTGCATTGCTTAGCGTATTGATTCTGATTTTGGCATGATTGTTCTGATCACTTAACATGCATACACTCACCACTGTATATCACTCAGCTTGACATGTTGATTCTTTGACTTGTATACTATTTTGATCGTCTTTGAGCATGATGTTTGTATCACTATTCGTCCTGATTGTCGTATTCTCGCTCATCTTGTGTGTACATGAGCGATATATCCTGCTCTGCCTGACTGTATGATGCATGACTGCCCTCCCTCTGTATGATCGCATGTCGCCTGTCTATGTGGGTCGCACTTCTATCCCCCTACCTCCAACTCTCTTGGTTTCGGTCATTCCTTTCATCTTGGTTCTCACTATTGCAAGTGTGAGGCCTTCTGTGTGCTTACTTTCTGACCGAGCCAAAGATTAGGAGTAGGGTCTAGCGATGGGCTATATCGATGTACGGGAGCATTCTGGAGGAGAGCGACACTTTGGTGTCCATTGGAGTCCGATCATTGAAGACCCGTATAGCCCCGAGCTAGGTTTCGTGGATAGTCATGCGACCAGTGTGTTTTCTCTTCTGCTCTAGATTCTTAGGGTTTTCAGATGCACCCACACCATTCATTGTGCACTTTAGTTGACCATTGAGCGTTGAGAGTTTGAGAGGTTTCACCATAGGAAACCCCCTGGGATGTCGAGGTAGTGCATGTGTGGAGGCGATGACCACCTTGCATGGAAGCACCCCGTCTCTTTGGAGGCGTGCAGAGGGTTGTATACCGCCGGAGGGTATGATCGCTTCTGCTAGGGATCTTTAAAGTCCACCCGTATCCATTTAGAGCCACCTTCACCTTGTAGGTTGAGCCGTAGATTCTTCGATTAGGATTCCCTTCCTACACGTGGGTGCATCTGTGGGCCTTCAGAGCCGGTTCAGTAGTAACAGGTTTGGTTACCTTCGCAGTAGTCTCTTATATATCTGCTTAGGGTTGGATATCAGTTTGATTGCTTCCAGGCTACCTTTTGACACATTTGATAGACATTCTTTGTGAAGTTTCCCTTATCCCGCACCTTATCCAGTATTTCCACTGTTGTAGGAGTACCGATACGTTCAGCCTGGGTTCGACTTCTTGGATCAGAGTTGAGGGTAGATTGATTAGAGTATCGAACCAGTTAGACCAGAGATCAGATCAGAGGGATATGGATTCACAGGTAGTTACCGTCGATCAGTTTGCTGAGGCCATGGCTTCGATTCAGGAGGCTATAGCTAGCCTTGGCCGGAGGATAGATGGGCAGCAGGCCCAGCAGGTCCCACCCCCGGATGGTGCCCAGTACGACCATACAGTGCCACCACCCCCTCCACCCAGTCAGTCAGCACCACAGGCCATGCCGTTCACCCTACACAGTCAGACCGAGGTTGCTCCGCCTCCCATCACCGTGCCTACCCCGACCTCAGAGGACCCACATGCTCGCATGGATAGGCTTGAGCAGGGGTTGAGGCAGTTGAGGACTTCCGACAGAGCCATTACTTGGGAGGATTTTGACGGAGTGCCAGTGGCCAGTTTACCGGCCAAGTTCAGGATGCCAGAGATCGAGCGGTACACGGGGATTGGGTGCCCCCGCCTCCATTTGAGGCTTTACAGTACGATCATGAGGGCTCATGGATTGGACGGGGCTCAGATGATCATGCTTTTCCCCATGTCTTTGGGTGGCGCCGCACAGCGTTGGTTTGCTTCTTTGGATGTATCTCGTCGTCGGACTTGGGATGACCTGGCCCAAGAGTTTTTGAGGCAGTATGCATTTAATACTGTCGTTGACGTATCGAGGAGAAGCTAGAGGCTCTGAGGCAGAGGACAGAGGAGTCCGTTTCTTCTTTCATTTCCTGCTGGCGCGGGAAGATAGCTGAGATAGTGGATAGACCATCAGAGAGAGACCAGATTCAGATGGTTTTGAGGAGCCTACAGCCGAGGATAGCCAGACATGTGGTCGGGGTCCCGTTCACAGATTTTGGGTCTCTGGTTATGGCTTTGTATGATGTCGAGGACGGCATCTCGAGAGGTTTATGGACAGATTCTTCCCCTAGTGATATTAAGGGGAAGAAGCCCTTCGTAGGACCGAGGCCAGCAGATGTGAGCGTTATCGGCTCTTCCAGTCAGAGGCCTCTCAGACGCCATCAGCCGATCCCACAGTTTCCCGAGCCTCATTCGTCCTATGCATCTCATCAGTACAGACCACGGGCACCTCGTCCAGCTTATGATCAGACATACACTCCGCAGACTTTGGCTCTGCCTTATTATGCCTCCCAGGGCATTGAGAGACCCCCGGTTTCCTACACAGCTACAGGACAGCCATGCTATGCTGCTCAGTTCACTACGAGACCCACAGCGCCTTATCCCCGACCTAGAGCTCAGCAGACTTCTGCTCCTTTTGCTTTGAGGACGCAGAGGCAGTTCTCCCAGATAGGCATGCCGTTGAGCCAGGCTCTTCGGAAGCTCACAGAGGCCGGAGTATTGGCCGCTCTCACTCCGAGACCACCACCTCAGCCTCTTCCCCCTCAGTTCAGGATGGACTTGCATTGCGCCTACCATCAGGGGCCTGGGCATGAGACTGATAGGTGTACCGCATTGAGGCACGCCATCCAGGACTTGATCGACCAGGGTTTGGTACACTTGGGTCAGCCGAGTGTGACCACGAACCCGTTACCTGCCCACACCACACATGCAGTCCCTCCACCAGCTGATGGCATTCATTTCTTGGACTTTGATGAGATCGATGACCGCATCCACATGTTGAGTGATGACGATTCAGACCCAGAGCCCATCATGCCAGATGTGATTTATGAGATGAGTGGGGTGACTCTAGGTCCTCAGATGCCTGCTCCATTCCGATTGGTTCCCGAGGCGGCATCAGTGCAGGCTACCACTGTTGAGCCATTGATTTTGCCGCGTTACAGTGTCCGGACGCCTTTCATCTTGATCCCGGATGTTGAGGAGGTTCAGGCTCCACACGTTGATGATTCTCAGACTCTGGACATTCAGTATGTTCTTCGAGGAGGTAGAGTGATGCGACAGCCACCTCCGCGGCGGCTGGCCAGTTGAGGGTACGTCCGCTCCCGAGGAGGTCAGAGCCGAGGACGATGAGATTTTGAGGCAGTTGCAGAGCACTCAGGCTCGTATTTCCATCTGGAGCCTCTTAGCGTCCTCCAGTACTCATCGAGATGCATTGACTCGAGCTTTGAGCCAGATCAGAGTTGATACCACGACCACTCCCGAGGGACTCATTCATATGATGACGGCTGGCAGAGCCACTTGTATCGTCTTTTCCGATGACGACTTGCCGCCAGAGGGTTCAGACCACACGCGTCCTCTCTATATATCTGTTGGTTGTTCAGGTCGCCGAGTTCCATCTGTCCTTCTGGACAATGGCTCGGCCCTGAACGTATGTCCTCTCGCCACTGCCATCGCCCTCGGATACGCTCCTTCTGACTTCGGTCCCTCCACTCAGACCGTTCGCGCGTATGATAGCACTCGGAGGGAGGTCATGGGTACATTGGAGATCGAGCTGCTGATCGGTCCGGCCACTTTCATCGCCGTGTTTCAGGTTTTGAGGATTCCTACATCCTTTAACCTGCTTCTGGGCCGACCATGGATCCATAGAGCCGGAGCTATTCCTTCTTCCCTTCATCAGAAGGTGAAGTTTATTCATGATGGCCGGGTTGTCGTGGTGCAGTCTGTGGGTGATAGGTTCATCTCTGCCGAGCCTGTACTCGAGATTAGTCACACTGATGACGATCTTTTTCTGACTGGATTCACCTTCGATGAGGTGCAGACCGTGGAGATAGAGGATTTCTGTCGGGATTTCGTAGCCATGTCCTTTGACCAGCACAGCAGCACAGTGGTGCTCGATATTATGCGGAGTATGTCTTATCTTCCTGGTATGGGCCTGGGGCGACGCCAGCACGGGCCTAGTGAGTTCATGGCTTTCCCGGACCGCGACGTACCATTCGGGCTCGGATTCATTCCCACTGAGGCTGACTATCGTCATATGGCGCGATTGCGCAGGGAGAGGGTGAGGGCTCGCTTGACTCGTACGCCCTTTTATTATCCTGTCGCCCATACACCATGAGCCTGGCCGATTACTTTGTGAGGGCATCAGAGCCACGTGCGCCATCTGATAGGGCCATCGGAGGACTCAGCACCACCCAGGAGGCCGAGCTTCAGCGCCTCGTCCAGCAGTTACAGTTGAGTGACGGAGCCCCTGGCCCTTCGACTTCTGTGTTGATTGCTCCTCCCTCCCCAGATCGCACGAGCCTTATGACGCTTTGCTTTCCGGATGAGATCGATGATCACGGGACTTTTGCGAGATTGGGGACGTAGTGGACGGAGCCGTGCCGTGTGATGAGTACGTTGATGAGATGCTCGCGATGAGCTTGAGCCAGATCGAGGAGATGGCCCCGCCGGAGCTCGCTTCGCCATTTGATCTCTTCGGGGTGTCCGTCCTCGAGATCGCCGAGGAGGTCCAGACTGCCCTTACTCTGGAGTCTGCTGAGGACCTTATAGCTTTTTTATGATTTGTTTGATAGCCATGTTGGCATTATCGAGGGAGCGTCCGACTTTGTGGACCCACCTCTTTCATTTGACGTTTTGTCGGGGTTCGTCTCCCGTTCTGACTATGTTTCTGACTCTTCATCTATGGATTTGAGCATCTTTGAGTATTTGCCTGTCTCTTCTGATATTGATTTATCTGCACCATCTTCACCCACATCACAGATTTTTGATATCGATGATGAGATTGCACAGCACGATTCAGACGATGACTCGTCTTCTGCTTCCGATTCGGATCCCGTTGATCAGAGGGTTTCACCTGCTGTAGGGGATACAGAGATTGTTGATTTCGGCAGCAGATCAGCCTAGGGAGTTGAGGATCGGATCAGATCTATCTGCAGATGAGAGAGATGGCCTCATCCAGCTGCTCAGATCCTACTTGGACGTTTTCGCATGGTCCTATGAGGACATGCCAGGCCTTGACCCATCTATCGTCCAGCATCGTTTGCCACTTCTGCCCCATGCCAGACCGGTTAAGCAGAAGTTGAGACGATTGCACCCTCGTTGGAGCTTGCAGGTGAAAGAGGAGATCCAGAAGCAGCTCAGTGTAGGATTCTTATCAGTGGTCGAGTACCCGGAGTGGCTGGCCAATGTCGTCCCTGTTCCCAAAAAGGACGGCAAGGTGAGAGTCTGTGTTGATTTCCGAGATCTCAACAAGGCCAGTCCTAAGGATGATTTTCCTCTTCCACACATCGACATGCTAGTTGACAGTACGGCAGGTCATTCGATGTTGTCCTTTATGGACGGATTTTCCGGGTACAGTCAGATCTTGATGGCTCCAGAGGACATGGAGAAGACGTCTTTCATTACCGAGTGGGGTACTTATTGCTACAGAGTCATGCCATTCGGATTGAAGAACGCAGGAGCCACTTATCAGAGAGCAGCGACCACCCTCTTCCATGACATGATGCATCGGGATGTCGAGGTTTATGTAGACGACATGATAGTGAAATCCCGAGGTAGATCAGATCACTTAGCAGCTTTGGAGAGATTCTTTGAGAGGATCAGGCAGTTCAGATTGAGACTGAATCCCAAGAAGTGCACTTTTGGAGTGACTTCTGGGAAACTCTTGGGATACATGGTCAGTGAGCGAGGCATAGAGGTAGATCCGGACAAGATTAGAGCCATCCTTGACATGCCTGCACCGAGGACAGAGAGAGAGGTCAGAGGTTTCTTGGGCAGACTTCAGTACATCAGCAGATTCATCGCCAGATTGACAGACATCTGTGAGCCCATTTTCCGACTCTTGAGGAAGAGTCAACCTACTGTTTGGGATGATCAGTGTCAGCGAGCATTCGAGAGGATCCGAGAGTATTTTGTCACCCCCAGTCTTGGCGCCTCCTACACCAGGCCGTCCTTTACTCCTATACCTATCCGTCTCAGACGTGGCTTTGGGATGCATGTTGGCTCAGCTCGATGATTCGGGCAAGGATCGGGCCATATATTATCTGAGTAAGAGGATGCTAGACTACGAGACGAGATATGTCACGATTGAGCGTTATTGCTTGGCATTGGTTTGGGCCACTCGCCGACTGAGACATTACATGACCGAGTATTCGGTGCACTTGATATCTCGTCTAGATCCTCTGAGATATTTGTTTGACAGGCCCGCCCTGGTCGGTCGCCTCATGAGATGGTTGGTACTTCTGACTGAGTTTGACATCCATTATGTCACTCAGAAGTCCATTAGAGGGAGCATTGTCGCGGATCATCTAGCCTCTTTACCGGTTTCCGATGGTAGGGCCATTGATGATGACTTCCCAGACGAGGATGTTGCTGCTGTGACTAGTCTGTCAGGTTGGCGCATGTACTTTGACGGCGCAGCCAACCATTCTGGATATGGGATAGGCGTCCTGTTGATATCCCCTCATGGTGATCACATTCCTAGATCTGTTCGTTTGGCATTCTCGGATAGACATCCTGCCACGAACAACATTGTTGAGTATGAGGCTTGTATCTTGGGATTAGAGACAGCCCTCGAGCTCGGGATTAGACAGATGGAGGTGTTTGGTGACTCCAATCTGGTATTGAGACAGATTCAGGGCGAGTGGAAGACTAGAGATGTAAAGCTTAGGCCTTACCACGCGTATTTGGAGCTACTGGTCGGGAGATTTGATGATTTGAGATATACCCATCTGCCTAGAGCGCAGAACCAGTTTGCTGATGCCTTAGCTGCTCTAGCTTCCATGATTGACATTCCTGTGGATGCCACTGTTCGCCCATTGTTGATCGAGTCGAGGTCTGCTCCTGCATATTGTTGTCTGATTGATGATACAAAGATAAACGATGGTTTGCCTTGGTACCACGACATATATCACTTTTTGAGACTCGGCGTATATCCTGAGGCTGCCACGGCCAAGGATAGGAGAGCATTGAGACAGTTGGCCGCCCGATTCGTGATTTGTGGTGAGACGCTATATAGACGATCACTTGATGGGATGCTGCTATTATGTTTGGACCGTGTTTCTGCCGATAGAGTGATGCGAGAGGTTCATGCAGGAGTCTGCGGACCACATATGGGAGGGCATATGTTGGCCCGTAAGATCATGAGGACTGGCTATTTCTGGTTGACTATGGAGACGGATTGCTGCCAGTTCGTCCAGAGATGTCCGAGTGTCAGATACACGGAGATCTCATTCACGTGCCGCCCTCCGAGTTGCATGCACTTACTTCGCCATGGCCATTTTCCGTATGGGGTATTGACATCATCGGGAAGATTTCACCAAAATCTTCCAATGGTCATGAGTTCATCTTGGTCGCCATCGATTACTTCACCAAGTGGGTGGAGGCTGCTTCGTATGCGAGATTGACATCATCTGGGGTTGCTAGTTTCATCAGATCACATATTATTTGTCGTTATGGAGTCCCTCATGAGTTGATTTCGGATAGAGGGGTACATTTCAGGGCAGAGGTTGACACCTTGGTGCAGCGATATAGCATCCGACATCATAGGTCGTCTGCGTACAGGCCGCAGACGAACGGGGCAGTAGAGGCCGCGAATAAGAATATCAAGAGGATATTACGAAGGATGATTGAGACTTCTCGGGATTGGTCAGAGAAGCTCCCATTTGCATTGTGGGCTTATCGGACCTCTTTTCGCACCTCTACAGGCGCCACACCCTACTCATTGGTATACGGCATGGAGGCGGTGCTACCCGTGGAGATCGAGATGGGTTCATTGAGAGTAGCACTAGAGCAGCAGATTCCCGAGGCAGATTGGGCTCAGGCTCGATTTGATCAGCTCAATCTCCTAGATGAGAGGAGATTGAGAGCAGCAGACCATGTTCGTGCATATCAGAGGAAGATGGCCCGCGCTTTCAAAAAGCGGGTCAAGCCCAGACCACTACATGTAGGTGACTTAGTCTTGAAAGTCATCAGGGGATTGATCAGAGATCCTAGAGGGAAGTTCAGACCCAACTGGAGAGGACCTTATTTCATCAGGGAGTTGACCCCAGAGGGCGCTGCATGGCTGATGGATTTAGACGGAAACCGATTCTCAGAGCCAACCAATGTGGATCAGCTAAAGAGGTACTATGTTTGAGACCATGGTCGCAGGATGGGTGGCCATCATTTCGGTTAGCCATTACCTTGTTATTCCTTTGTGATACATAGTCTGTTGCTAGCCCATTGAGCCTCACATGCGTATTATAGCCTTTCTTTCTTATCACCTTGCTTACATTTTCACACCGGGACAGGGGCCCTTTAATGTATGCATGCATTGTTTAGGAGTTTCATGAGCCTTGGACCTAGGGGCATGTTTTTCTCATCATCTTTTCCTATCATTGCACCTTTGCATTTTCATCTCATCTTATTGGTTGTGTTATTCATCTCTTCCTCCCTATCCTATCTACTATTTGTTTGTCTCATATTCTCTCCACCCTGAGTGGTGAGCCTCCTCAGTTCATCACATGGAGGATAGTCACATCATTTTCACCATCTATCTCGCGGACACTGGTTTAGAGATCCTTAGTTTGAGAAGGTCATCTTGTTAGAGAGAGTTTGTTTGTTACCTTATCACTTGGGAGTGTGTCCATTTGCTATTGATATCATCTTTGGGGTTCATTTGTTCATGTTCAGGGTACGCGTGTTTGTATATATGAAAAAAAAAAAAAAAAAAAAAAAAAAACGTAGGTGTGTATTATTTTTTATCATTGAGTATGTATATTGATGTCTGGGGGTCATTTTTATCGAGTATGTTCGTTATTGGGAGTTCGTATGTGAGCTCTCTAAGATCCCATGTTATTTGTATTGCTTTGTCATATCTATTTGTGAGAGAGATGAGTGACCTTCTCCTAATGACTCCGAGTCATTGTCCTTTCCATCATTACATTCATTATTGATGTGACTTCACTTCATGTTTGATCTGAGTCGATCACCACCTTTCTTCACATATTCATTGTTTCGCTGTCGTTTTTATCGTTGCTTGTGATTCATCTCATTCCCTTCACATCTTATTCTCTTCTTACAGCAACCCATCTCGGGTTTGATACTCATTTCACTTCATCATTCCACATATCACTATCAGTTCATTTTGCTTCATTTGTCGCCTTATCGACATCATATTCACGTTAGGCATCCTCAGGTCCAGGGCTCACGGGACTTACTATACATGTTGCATTTCATATATGAGGGCATGAGTTTTGATCATTGGGTATTTGAGCCTAGTTTTCTTTCGTTTCTATCACCCTATCACCTTGGCCTACGTTACGTCCCGTGTCTTAAGACCACCCTGAGGCCATGGGATCAGATGTCGTCTTCGGCAGCCTCTACTTGGACAGGTGATTGAGATCTGGTTGACATTTAGATATTGTCATGCTTTTTTTCTTCTGGGAGTCGCCTCTTTGATGTGCAGGTCTGATTCAGTTGTGTTCGGATTACCGGATCGCGAGGTTTGACGATGATTGATTTGGTGTCACCTGATTTCTGACCTATCATACCTCTGGTGCCACACTGAGGCATATCCCACTTCATTTAGGGGTTTATAGATCCTCATAGACTTGCACGATTATTATCGCTTACTGGATGCTCACTGAGACGTGGACATGATCGTTACTTTACGGAGCCCCCGAGATCCATCCAGCTAGGTCCGCATTTCTCGACACTTGGATGCCATCATACCTCTCTATCTGGGAGGTCATCTTGGATGTATGTGCAGAATTCAGTTATGGATTCGGATGACCAGTATTACATGTTCGATGATGGATGATTTCATGTCATGTTGTTCTTCGGGCCTGTCGTGCATCCGATGCCCATACTGGGGCATATTTTCGTTTCGGATGAGATATACGGATCTTCACGGAGATCACGTGCTCGAGGATAGATGATTCCATGCTATCTGATTTCCGACCTATCATACATTTCGATGCCATACAGGGGCATATTTTCGTTTCGATTTGAGATTTACGGATCTTCATGGAGTTACACGCTCATCTCCACTTACGAGATACACATTGACACGATGTTTCCTCCGTGGAGCCTCTCGGGAGTTACCCAGTTAGGCCTGCACCTCGCGACGCTTTGATGTCATCATGTTTTCCTTTCGAGAGACGCCCCTTTGATCTACAGGTCTGATTCAGTTGTACACGTGGATGACTTGGATCGCGCATTCGATAACGGGTGATCTGAGCTCATCTGGTTCTTTTGACTCATCATGCATTGTGTTTGATATCTCTTATGTGAGCGATATCTGGGATTGATTCGGGAGCATTCTGATTGTGATGGACCAGGAGTTATGGTATGGCTTTACACTGGGGCATACCATCTTAGAGAGTTTTATTATCGGATGACCATTATGTCGAGGCATACTCTTCTCAGTCGATGACGGATTTTTGAGCCATGTCCCTTCCTGGGAGGATATCGGATGTCTTTTTTTTCACATTGGAGCATGAGACATGATTGGTGCGTTTCATCTGGTGTACTTTACACAGGGGCATACCCCTTTCGTCCATGATGGTTTCTAGGCATAGTTGTTCCTTGGAGGCGATTAGCTTCATTTCCCATTGGAGTACGGGATATGATTGGGTGATATATTTGATGTGATCACAGGAGCATAGCCTTCTCATCATTGTTGACATATTTTTGAGATGATTGGATCAGGACACGAACACTTATGAGAGCATGTAGTGGAGCTTAGTCATTTCAGGGTTTGCCCTATACTAGGGCATAACCCTTTCATTGGCGGTTGATCTTAGAGATATCAGTTCACATTGGGACATGCTCTTTCTTTGGGGGAGGTAAGATATTCTCTTCACATTGCCACGATGGCTTTGATGAGCATATGTTCATTTTGATCAGATGATGTATGATTGGTTGTATTCTTCTCATGGATGTTTGATTTGGAGATGCTTACACTGGGGCATAGCCCACTCGTCTTGGCGATGATTTTGTGAGATGACAGTTTATACCAAACACTTATTTTCCAGAGATCATTCTGCATTGAGAGCTTACCCATTCTGAGATGATGCGTTCATGCTGGGGCATAGCCACCTTGCTGATTTTGACATTAAGACTCCACTTCTTGTTTATGATCGTTGTTCTCGATGGATTATAGAGTTGTTGGCACCCTGGGTTCAATCTTCTCAGCATACCTAGTTGGATTTGGACATTCACTTATCTTTGTTACACACCCATCCATCCTACATTGAACACCGCTATACTTGCACCCATCTTATCAAAGCCTTACATCTTTTGAGCCTACATATTTCACCATCTTACCTGACTATTATCCCTTTCTCTTGATCAGAGAAAGATGTAGACTAGTCTTGAGCTTTCTGGTTGAGTTTTCACATTCCTTTGGACATTATGTTCAACATCTCCCATGATGGTAAGGCCTATTAGATTGTTGATGCACTTGCGATGATGTTCTCATATCGATGGTTGAGACATCAGGTCTTGATTTGCTTAAATTTCAGACTTCGAGTCTTGGTCAACATTTGTTTGATCCATCGTTTTAGTTTTGCTTTGTCAACATAGTTTCAGTGATGTTTGCGTCTTAGTTT